>NC_081212.1:15754282-15996782 GCF_902713425.1 Acipenser ruthenus | reverse complement strand
CATGACCAGTCGGCCAGTAGAGGCGTCTGCCAAATAAATAATAATAATAATAATAATAATAATAATAATAATAATAATAATAATAATAATAAGGAGCAGAGAAGGCGAGAGGAGGTGTAGAGACACAAGAGATTGGAGGTAGTAAGGGGGCAGTGTGGTGAAGAGAGTGGTAGGCAAGAACAAGGGTCCTGAATTGAATGCAAGCAGAGATGGGTAACCAGTGGAGGGTGTGAAACAGAGGGGTAGCATGGCAGTAGCGCGGTTGGGAGAATACAAGACGAGCAGCAGAATTTTGAATGAGCTGAAGGGGACGGAATGGCCGAAGCAGGGAGACCAGCAAGGAGAGCGTTACAGTAGTCCAATCTAGAGAGTACACAATCTTGGACCAGGAGTTGAGTGGAATAAGTAGTGAGAAAATTACAGATTCAGCAGATGTTCCCAAGAAAGAAGCAGCAAGTGCATGTCAGGGAAGAAATGTGTTGAGAGAAGGAGAGGGTGGGGTCAAGAGTAACACTTAGGTTTTTAGCAGAAGATGGAGAAAGAGTGATAGAGTCAAGGGAGACTGAGATGGAGAGGCCTGAGGAGGGAGATGAAGCAGGAAAATAGAAGAGGTCAGATTTAGAGGTTGTTTAAGGTGGTGTCCATGCATCTAAGTTGAGATAGCTGAGAGGCATTCAAAGACGCGGGAGAAGATGTGGGTGTCGAAGGAGGAGGGAAAGAAGAGGAAGATCTGGGAATCAGTGTAAAGATGGTAGGAGAAGCCAAGAGAGGAGATAAGCGTGCCTAGCGAGCGGGTGTGGAGTAACAACAGGAGGGATGATCCCAGGACAGATCCTAGAGGTACATCTGTAGAGAGAGGGCAAGGAGAAGAGAGAGAGCCCACCGCAGGAAACCTGGAAGGAGCAGTTAGAGAGATTGGAGGAAAACTGAGATCCCCAGTTCAGACAGTGGAGAGGAGCATAGCATGATCAACAAAGGCAGAGGAGAGGTCAAGGAGAATTTGGAGGAGAAGCCCGAGCAGAGAGGAGAGACAGTCAGTTATAGAGACTAGAATGTGGTTTCCATGGAGTTATGCCTTGCACAAGCACAGGTAAATCACAACAGCTCACTCCACAAGGAGCAAATAATTAACCTAATGATTGAAATGATCACTAAAGATACATAGACTATCAGCATTTTAAGGACAAGAGTAAATAATTGTAAACAAAAAAGCAAAAAAAACAAACACATTTTGTAGTTTTAACTTGACTTTTAGTTAATGACAGTCAATGATTTAACATATACTCTGTACTACATTTATAAGGCTTCATGTAGCAGAAAGTATACCAATAACAGGAGGTAAGTTTTTAATATGATTATCGTTTAGTAAATTACATGTACTTGATTATTAAAATATATATACGGAAATGCCCATCCCTACTAGTAAACATCTCTTACTTTTAAGGGTTGATGAAACTCAACAATATGGAGATGTGTGTCCACAAAGCCCAGACTGCATACCCTCTCTAATTCCCCACATCGCCAAGTCTAATTGTCGGAGCCCCAGTCTCGCCTCAACAGCCCCCAATTCTCTGCAGAGCCGAGGATCCCTGTGGATTTAGAGCGACGGGGTGTCTGGGGACTGCCACAGCTGCGTATGTTAAATAATCCCCCCTTTCAAAGGGCCATTGTGTGGGAAGCACAGCGGTGACTTGAGCTGCCACTTAGTCTTAATAAATTAGACGAAATTAAAAGCTTTAAGTACATGCTAACAACAAGCTAGCAAGGAATTAAAAACTTTCCTCTAAACCGCTGACGAGGCTGTTTGCGCTCAGTAACCCGTGCCTAACATTTGGAGGCTGCTGTACGTAATGTAACCACTAGAGTTAACAGCTTTACTGTCCCATTATACAAGTTGAATGCGGTATCCTGGTAAACATATACAAGATGTAGCAGGACTCATTGCACACCAGCTTTAAAGAGCAAATTGGTAAGGGTATGAAATATGACACGTTATCTTAATGCTTTCTTTTTCATATTTATATTGTATCATTCTGTTTCAGTCATCCCATCCTGGTGACTTTTTAAACCATCCCTGTGGCTTCTACAGAGCTCTCAAACATCCTAAGAACAGCTGGTACACCCGAGTGCTACCATTAACCTGTCCTTATGCAACCACACAGAACAAATGTAACATTTGTTACATACACTGGGTACAGTGTTACAGGGGGACAAGTTGCTGGTGGTGTACCAGCTGTGCTTAGAGAGATTACATGTTTGAGAGCTCTATAGAGGCCACAGGGTTGCTTTTAACAACAACAAAAAAAAAAAAACACAGCAGGATGTGATGACTGAAACAGGAAATGATACACAAAGTGATTCTAAATGGCAAGAATACATTAGCTGAAATAATAATAACTGTCATATGTCATACCTGACGTACGAGGTCTTACTTTAATATTCTACCAGCCTACAATCCTAACTGGAGCTGACAGAGAGAGTCGCGATTAAAATGAATTTGATCTCGTTCTGCTGCTGATGGAAATGAACAAGTCTGATTTCAAATCACTTTCAAAGTCACGCCCCGTGGTAGATGGACACGTGGCATGTATGTCAGAAGGGTAAGGGAGGTTGCAGGATTGTGGTTTCAATGTACCGACTGGCCATTTTTAGTGTACCTGGTTTCCATGAAGATCCAGGACATCCAGTTTGGACAGGCTCTCCAGACCAGAAATCCTTGAGATTCTGTGAACACAAATAAAGAAAGGCATTGAAAAGGCTAGCTACTTTTTTTACTCACCAAAATAAAATGTGCCCAAATACTAACACACCGTGCGGTATCAGATACTCAATCCATCATTCCACGGTCAGGTTTTACTGATACTAGTTAATTAAATATTGAATTGAACTTTCAATGCCAATATTTTGTTCTCAGATCTTAAACCCATCAGCACTCTCCCTATCTCTACTGACAAGCCAGTTGTGGCAGGAAGGAGAGCGAAGTCTTGTCCCTTGTGGGTAAAATCACAAACAGGTGAATGAAAAAAAGTTCTGGCTTAATCTTATGCCTCAAATGCATGTAACAGTGCAGTCATCCAAACCAACAGCCGAGGTGAGAATGATGGAAAACAAAATGAGTGAAGTACAGGTAGACAGGTGCATGTAACCCATGCATAGTCTATTGTAACTTCCCTCTGCAAACAGGCCATTTCATTATTTTAACGGAATTAGTTTCCTAAGTACAGGACGTATAATATTTTCCAGGCCAGCAACTTGCATTTTTTTGATGGATTTTGGAAACAGCCGATTGGAACTGCAAAGCTTGAATTCTTGATTTTCAACAGTAATCTTTTAAAACTGCAGCTGCACTGTTGGCGTACAAGGCTTATTCTGTTTCAAGGTCTGCATGTTATCTGCTGCCTTTTATACAGTACAGATTATAGGTAATGTAATGTGAATTAAGGACGCTCCATATGGGCCACTGTCCAGCACATCATGTGGCAACTTCACCTACCAAATGCCAGTTTTTCTGAACCAATCCACCATTGTTGTTTAGTCCTCAAGTGATATTTAAAATTAAGGCTTAGAAACACAGTTTCCATATGTCTTCACTAGCTTTTATTATCTTTGCTGCTATTACTGATTATGTTAGTTACTATCACTTTCATTAAAAGAAACCTCTGTTTGAAAGCTATGTTTTAATTTAGTGAAGCACATGCATGGTCATTTCAACTAGAGGGTGAAATTGTCCCCATCCCTCAACGGCTTCTTTTCTGTCATTAACCAACCAGCTGCTAACATGACTGACATGCTTTCAGCCAGTAACATGCTTGACCCAGAAGACACTGCTGAGGTGAAATGACCCAGCAAGTGTAACAGAAATCACTTGAACACAGAAACTGAGAACTTTCAATAACCTAAAAATAGTACCAGATATCATATTTTAAAATGAAAATACATGTTTGCTACAACATGCACTTCTTTCAAAACTGCACATCTGGGACCAAATTACTGTAGCTAATGGAAGTGTAAACTGGGTAGAACTTATAGAATTATTTTGTTAGCTACAATCTGGTTAAGACCTATTTTGTTAATGGAGAAAAACAAATGTTCATTTTATAAACCTCAAACCAAACAGCAAAGTTCAGTAGCTTCGACAGCTGGAATGACATGTCATTTAAATTGGACATTTTAAAATCTGGGTAGAAAAAATAGGAGTAAAAAAAGATAATTGATCAAAAAAAGGAGTGTCATGCACAAAGAGACACAGTAACACTGCTTAAGCCACATTTTAATCTTGTTGGTGAATACCCAAAGCAACACCCAACAATCCATGCCAAAGGGATTACGGCTATAATAAAGGAAAAGACATTGCAAACTTAGCACGCATATGCCTTTCCGGAGAATAGTAATAGTTGGATTGTTTTTGCTGCTCTGCAGATTAAGATGTCAGTGGTGTTTTCCTAGGGGACTGAATCAGAGACGCTGACCCACTGAGCTGTCACACTAGCTAGTTCCCTGGTGATTGCTGCTCCACATTTCTCTCCTGCTGAACACACAGCTGTTTTCGATAATGCATTTGAAGTCCAGTGCCAGGTATTTTTGAAATCAAGACATTATTATTTCTGTGACAAGGAGAGGTCAGTGTCTTAAATTATGAAACCCCGAGTGATGGAGTGAGATCAACTACCTTGCTTGTAGCATTCTGAAAACACAAGATGTTTCTTGATGCTGCATGACCTAATGCTGTACATAGTCTGCCTTTGGAGGCCAGGGAGGTATTGAAAACTACTCGGACAGGCTAAGGTCATTTAACAAGATGTTCTGAGGGATTAAGCTCTCGCATCTGCACTTCAAACTGACTGCAGTATTTAACTTCTTCGAGTTCTTATTTTTGGAATTTATCAGTGTTTACTTTATTTTTTTAAAGTTTGTTTACAGATATATAAAAAGACCACTATATAAATAACGCATAGAAGCTGATGTGTTTCAATTTAAAAGTGGTACCAAAACATCTAGCCCTGATAGCACACAACGTTGGGCCAACCAAGCAGAACACACACACAATATTTCAACCTATACAATCTAATGGATCGCTAAATGTATACAAAGAAAACAACAACAACAACACACATCTACTGATACTAAAATATATATTTTTTAAAAAATCAATGTTAGCCCAACATTCATCAGCAGTTTATGAATTCAAACATATGCACAAGGTCTTTCTCAAGACCAAGTCTTAAGACTACCATGAGGCAGTGGAGGTATTTTACTCCATAAGGGTTTTTGTCCCACAATATTTATAAAGGTTTTATTTCCATAAAAAGTATTCAAGTTCCAGGCTTTATATCATGATAAGCAGGCTTGTTGTCTTCAGGATCAAGGTAGTAAAAACATATTGTATATTAAATATATAGAGAACCATCTGTCAAGGTTGGATGATAACAGGATGTATGGTTGGCCCATGGTCAATTCATGGTTGGCCGACAACGTTACATGTTACGTTGTCCCAACAGTGACCCAACATTGGTGTGCTACCTGGGAGATTTATTATGTAGCAATATAGCATTAAACATATTTATTATTTATGCCTACATCTAAATTGTGTCCATCCAGTAAAACAGTTTAGTATTCAGTATACATCAGTGGTCTGCAATTGAATTTGACGGCAGGCCAAATGACCCGCGGGCAGCTGCAGAGCGGGCCACTTGCAATACCCCCCCCCACCCCCATGGCACAAGGCACACCAGCTCGTCAATAAAAAAAAGCTGGTCAAGCCAGTTGAAAACAAAACAAAAAGGAAAAAAGAAGTAACAATTGTGATAGTATGTCTTTGTAACCTACAAATAAATATTAGTAAAATAAAATAGCATCAGTGTTGTATCTATTAAGAGCCAAATTAGTTTAGTTTAACATTCTGTTATGTTGTACTTTGGAATCGATATTGCAAAACACTTCATTTTCTGCTTACTAGCAAGAAATATATGAAGCTCATACAGGGAATCCCCCATGACAGCCCCCTTGCAGTAATATTAAAATGAAGTTCCGCTCTCACTCAGTCCTTGATACAGCTCTGCCAAGAGGTATCCGCGGGCCTGACGACACCAGTACGCAGGCCGCCATTTGCCGACCACTGGTATACATTGTGCAGTTAGTCACCATTTAAGTTAGTGATTAAAGTGACATAGCGAAATTTGCAAATAAACATTTTATCCTGATTGCTGCAGCCATAGTGGGCATTAGAACTAGTGAATCTTAAATTTAAACTGCAAAATTTCAATAGGTAGATATTTTAATATTTTGAAAAAAAAAAAATAAGGCACTTAAGGCATAATGCAGTTCTGATCAGTTTACATATGAAGCCAAATTCAGATAAACAGTACAGCTGCAATTTTAAAACCCTGATGCCGTCTACTTACAAATACTTCTCTGGAGTGTAGCCACATTACAAGCAACGGGTCACGTGCTCATTCCTAAAGCCTCCTTTATCACCGTCATTATCAGCACTGATTACAGGCTTGAGACAACACAGGTGTGTTAAATAACTGTCCACAGCTGTCCCTCCCAGCATTGAAGATCGTATAATAATTACTTTTAACATTAATATTGTCAGTATTGTAAAGTCCACCAGGTTTGTTTTGTAACCCAGTCCTCATTATGTAAGACCTTACTATGTGCACACATGGGGACTGAGCAAAGACGGACCCCATTCCAAACCAAGCAAGACATCAGCCTAGATGATTTATATATACTGCAGTACAAATTCATAATTCACCCATGGAAAATCCAGGATACCTTCTCAGCAATACATATATTCTTTAGAAGCTAAGAAAGTGAGAGCACGGCAGGAGATACGCAATAAATCTGCTATAGAAGTCAAGAGGTTATAGGGAGCAAAAGAGCTTTTCATTCATTACTGCACTGAAATCCAAGGCCACTGTGGACAGACAGACAGGCAGAGAGGCAGACAGACAGGAGGCTTCAGTTTCAAGTGCTGTCAGGCCCTAAAATGTTAAAACATTTAGACTTTTGCCTAAACTTTTAACTGCTGTAAAAAAATGTATATTCAATTCACAATGCTATAAACATACCAGTCTTATACACAAATTAAATAATATTCAAAACCATCCCAGCACTAAAACAAACCCAGACAACCTGAAAACTTGTTTTCTCAGGCACTACATTATCTCTTCAAAGTAAATGATCACGTTTGACATCTTTAAATCAAATAATGACGGATAACAGATCCATATGAACATTTAAAATATGGATTTGCTAGATCTCCACCTAGCTTCAGATCCAGTATTTATTTACACCATGGTGGAGCCAAAATGTTAAGAGTAGCCCAAGCAATGTTACACGCAAAAAAAGTCTCCTTGTCTATTGACATGTGTAAAAACAAAGGTGACAGGCTGTTTGATTTAGCCCTGTCTGCCCACTGCAAGGATTTATAGTGAGCAGTATATTGCAGAGAGCAGAATCTCAGCTATGGTATGAAATCAGTATCTGGTTCTGGAGTCTTGCTGTCAGGTGTCAAGTTTGGAAATGATTGGAATGTGCCTGTGTGTCAGTAACTGATCGGAATGTGGAATATCAGAACTGAAAAGTGCAGTATAAAAATTAGCAGCCTCATAAGCAGAGTCCATTGTGGTATCCCATTTTGATCTCGTTGGGAAATTGCAATCTTGTAAAATGTCTAATAAAATGGAGGATTAAAAACACAGATGAAGTATGAGTATGATTTTTCAGCAGTCTGCTTTAGAGAACATTGAGGAATCTGAAGACACAACACAACTTAGGGGCTGTCCACAATTATCAACATTTCCTGAAAGTGTACAGAAGGACAGCACTACATAATCAACATCTTTTTATGTGTTACTATATTACCCCAGTTTGCAAATACATGCACAATTCATGCAAATACATACATGTATTTGTAGTTGCTAAAACAGAATCTCTTGAACTAACCTACAACGATACAATCTTATTGAACACGAAATATATTAAATATAAATAGTAAACACACGTATGTGTTGGGAGACTTGAAATAAAGTTACAGATTATGATCCTCCTGCTTGCCATTGAGAGAAAAGGGTTATCATCAAACTTTTAATCGGTGCTCAAATTCTGCAATGCCTACATGTTTGTGTCCAATATAGGGCACAGTAAACCAAAATTACTGCACCAAAATATGCAAAATATGTTTTTTTACTCACCATAGTTGGTAATTACATTTTAAAAACCTAGGGCCTGCTTCGGATGTCAGCATTTTTATGTAGGTTTTATTTTTTAGGGTGGGAGGGTCTTGAAAAATAGCATGCTGTGTATTCTTGCTGTAATTGACGGCCCCTTAGGCCAGTTTC
Source organism: Acipenser ruthenus (assembly GCF_902713425.1). Classification (NCBI taxonomy): domain Eukaryota; kingdom Metazoa; phylum Chordata; class Actinopteri; order Acipenseriformes; family Acipenseridae; genus Acipenser; species Acipenser ruthenus. The sequence continues at coordinate 15,988,437 of NC_081212.1, read as the reverse complement.
AGACTGATGCTCTAGAGGCGTGCCGAACTCAATTCAAGCACAAAATTTTGACTAAGTCCCAATTAAGTACATGAGTAGAGCACCATCTGAAACAATTAAGTTCGCCTAGATGCTCTTTTGACGCTAGCACGCCTTCCTCTGCTGCTCCGAGCGGCTCTGGTGCACCTTGGTTTCATAAGGAGCTCCAGTGGTGAACTGAACTAAGCTGCAGTTAATGCTAATGTTCACAACTGATATACAAATGATATGCTCAACAGTATTGTGCATCCCACAATGCTAATCAATCATGCCAGAGCCCACGGAGGAGCAGCGAGCCAGGGGCCATATTCTTGAAGACAAAACTTAAAGTTCGTAAGAAAATAGTTAAGATCTTCCTAAGATTGTTCTTAAGTTCAATAATTCAATTTCTTACGATCGTCCTAAATTTCTGAAGACATTTCTTTATTTTGATCCTCTTATACGTCCAGGCAAATCTAAACAGAAATAAAACAACAATACAATTTTTCAACAATTTCAACAATTGTCAGTGACAGGCTTTTTAACTAAATGGGGTTGCTGTGATTCGTGTTCTGTAACTCGACTTGAAAGAAATGCAGCCGTAAAAAGATGTATCGTAGTCCAACTCCCAGCAGCAGCACGGAGCTCTATTTTTTAACTGACCGAAAATCGTGCGTCTACCTGGGGAATCTGATCACTGATTTGTCCTTAGCACTACGGCTTCCAAAAACGGAGATAGCCCCAGTGACTAGATTGTAGTGCGGCGGATAGATCATGGTCTTCTTAAGGGTAAAAACAGTTCCTAAAGACTGAAAACCTTTTAAATTCAGATGTATTATTATTATTTTACAATAAAAGAAACATAAATGATGGTTAAATGTGATTAACACTTGTTTAGCTGTGTAGGCCTACTGTTCTCAAATAACAGTTTTTCTTTATAATAACCACATCATTTGTCTACGATGCGATTTGGAATAAGTGCGATATGCTTTCGGTTCGCCAGTATGAAACCTATTGGTTCATTGAATTGAAGTGCACTGGGGCCGAGGGCGCAAGTTTGCTGCTGGTTTACACACTGAGGGTGGTTGCTTTTTGGATTCCTGTGAGCGGTGAGAGCGCTGCAGCATCTCGTCCACCGCAGGACCAAAGGTATTATTATTATTATTTATTATTATTATTATTATTTATTTCTTAGCAGACACCCTTATCCAGGGCGACTTACAATTGTTACAAGATATCACATTATTTTTACATACAATTACCCATTTATACAGTTGGGTTTTTACTGGAGCAATTTAGGTAAAGTACCTTGCTCAAGGGTACAGCAGCAGTGTCCCATACCAGGGATTGAACCCACAACCCTCCGGTCAAGAGTCCAGAGCCCTAACCACTACGCCACACTGCTGCCCGTATGTGCTGGTGTAATAGGCTCATGTAATAATGCTTTGTCCCCGTCACGCACGTGTGCCCAGGAAAGTCAAAGCTGCCTGCATGCAGCTACCAGCGCAGCCAAGTTTCTACCAACAGACTGCCCGTTCAGCTTAGACAGACAGAGCAGGTTCTTATTAACCAGGCACAGCTCATCGAGCTGCTGTGGTGAGGGCCTGTGTCAGAGAGGGACCTCAGCAAATAGGACTGGTAGGCTACCAGAATACTATTAAAGTTGCCCAGCCGTGCAGGGAATGCACTGGCTGAATAGGCCAGCTTTAGGATCACCTCCGAGACCCAGCACGGTTTGTTGGGGCAGATAGCATCCTTGGACAGGAGCAGTAAATTTGGCACTTGTACCAACATGGTAATTTAAGCCTATAAGACACAATTTCCCGGATGAGTTGTCCGCTCTCCCTTGGCACAGAGCCATGGGGTGAGGACCTCCACCTCTACCAAAGGGTGATAGGGAAGAGCACTGTGCAGGAGTGATGGACGCAGAGTGCTCTATAGAGCTGCGGGGGAGACGCTTGTCCAGTGTGCGCTTGGAGAAATGTGCACAAAACTCACAGAAACTGTGGTTCACCAGTGCCTCCTTTGCATGCTCAGGCCCCAAGCAGGAAGAGCATCTGTCATGGCTGATCAAGACCCGAACAAGACCGGCTTGGTACCAGACCAGGGATGTAAGACCTGGTCAGTAGCGGGTCAGAATCTGGACGGAACCGGGTCGGTGACTTTAGTCGGTACCGGTTTGGTAACTTTAGCAACAGGTCGGTACGGTACAGTACCAGTGCAGTAATCTCTGTCCCGGTTCGGTATCAGATCGGGAATGGAGCGAGTCGGTGATCCTCGGTACCGGTATGGTACGGGTCCACCGGTTCGCAGTTACCATGGGTAACACTGTACAGGGATGCCCACCTGTACAAGCTACTGGCAAAACCACACAGTCAGTACCCACACGAGACTGAGGGAAGCCTGCTTGTTAGAGGTACTAACAGCCCTCCTGTCAGGTCAGATCTTGAGATCTGTGCACGCAGTCCTTTATACCCTCTGGAGGCAGGCATGGCTCGGCTGAGAAGCTCTGGTATAGAATATTCAGGTTTCGGGGTCTTTAGGAAGTAAACACTTATGCGGTAATGGTTACATTTCATACCTGAAAGGGAACTGTACAACACAAACTTATTCTGAATGTTACGGGTTCCTTTTAGCATAAAATGTTTTTGGTTTTTTTTGCATTATATGTAGAATTCTAAAGTGCCACCTATTGACTGAAATGTACTTTGCTGTGTTATATTAAATGTTAGCTTGCGTGGTTCAGGGGGCGTGGAGCTGGGTGCTTCCAATCTTTCAATCTCCCAATTTTCTAATTTCCTGTTAATTAGCATCTATTTTCTATTTAAGCCCTGATCACCTGCACCTTTTCTGTCTAGTGTTTCGTTTTTGTAGCAAACGCTCAGACGCCGTCGTTTCGTGCTCCACCGCTAAATATCTAAACTTCGTTGCCTCGCTCTGCAGGTCATTTCTCTGCACAGCGCTGCCAAGATATATTATCAATCATTTTCCTACCTGCTCAGGTGATCCTTCTTTTCAGACAGCGTCTCTTTTCGGCTTCGAGAGCTCCAACGTTTGTCTTTCCTGTTCCATCCAGCAACAGCGCCGTTCAAGCGCAGCGTCATTACTCAACCTGTCTGCAACTTTTTCAGAAAGACTGGTCCTCTGCTAAACTTTCAAGCTCCTTCGACAAGACATCGACATTCACGTTGTCAGCGATTGCCCTACTTTAAATCTATTAAATCCACCATTAAGCTTTGGCTGCGGAATCTCTCTTTACTCCTCGCCTGCAATCAGACGCCCCTCCCCCGATCCCACAGAGCCAGCACAGTTACCGTTCCATCGGAAGATCCTGCCCTGGACCTCCATTAGCTACGTTCAACCTTTTAAAAGACGTATCCTGCCCACTTTAACCAGTGTCGGCTCGTGGTTTGACTGGTCACAACATGCTCCAACGATAGTGCTGCACTGCAACTTTTCCACCGGCGCCTTACAGACCACGGTTACCACGGTAACGCCGTCATTGAGTGACTGCGGGGTGTGGTAAGTTGTCATGGTGACCAGGCAGCTTCATCAGGCTCTGCGTGCTCTGTGCTTCAGTACTGCTGTCTTCCGGCTTCCTGTTGCTGCGCTTTCACAACTGGTGGAGACGAATTCAACGCGCCGAATCATGACCTCTAAGTACTGCGTTTACTTATTTATATACATGACTAACTGTCCTAACATCTCTAGAACATTTATTATTTAAATCTAAGGGAATAAGCAAATGTTGTTCTACATAGACAAGGATTTTAATCGTAATAACTTCATAGATTCTACCCTGCTTCACTCAAGTCAATGGTTTAATTCCAATCATAACCTCTGGATGGCAGTATAATACCACAAGTTCTCTCTCTATATATTAAACGAGTTTGGTATCGCTACGAAGCTCGGACACTACTGCTTTTCTATTTATTCTCGCAGTTATTCTCGGAGTTCCCCTCCTGCCTCATCCTTTGTCTATCTATATCAACTGACATTCTTCAATTTCAACTCTACCTGCCCCCCCCCCCCCCACCACCCTTCGAGGACATGGTCATGAAGCCACGCTCTTGTCGGCTTTCTGTGATGCTCCGAATCTACCGTCACATTAACTTCCAGCTTCCCTGCACCAGGCTTCCATCCCAGTGACCTCTTCCTGTTCCCGGATTCATCCTTCCTCATCTGGCTTCTCTCCTTCAAACCGACAAATTTCACCAAGGCACTTTATTCAACCTTCAAGTTTTCATTTCAGCAACGTGAGCTGCCAGTCAGAAACGGAAACCATGTCCTACAACTATCATCATTTCAGGCAAGTGTCCTCCTACCCTGCGATTAGACAATACACTCAGACTGTTCCCGACCAAATCAATAGATTTTGCAATAGCCTCAGAGCAACGCATTCTTTATCCTCTCAGGTTCTACAGCGGCCTCAGCTCTATGCATTCTTCATCTCTGGCTTTATCTAAATCACTTTTCACTCAAAGACCAATATCCACCGCATTCAGCAAATCTCTGTGCTCTACAGCAGACCACCACACTACCGATGGCAGTCCACCGTTCACCATTACAGATCACTGCTTCAGCAGATCTCTGCGCTCTGCAGCAGACCACCACACTCTACCAATGGTAGTCCACCATTCACAATAACAGATCACTGCTTCAGCAGATCTCTTTCTGCAGCAGACCACTGCTCATCATTGACCGCGCTTCATCGTTACCTCTTTAGATCTCTGCACCGTTCAGCAGATCCCGTCCTCTCTGTTAATTGCTCCTCACTGCAGCAGATCTCTGCTTCCTCTTCAGATCTACTCACTATTATAGCATGCAAAGTTGCTTTAGTTTACAGTTTAAATCTGTACCTGCACTACTCCAGAGCTTCCAACGCTTCCGCTTTCCTCCAATATGCAGATCACCACAGCATTCCACAACCAAGGCTAATGCTAATCCCCATCTAATCAAAATACGAGGTGCTTGACCTTCTCAGCAATCTATTCGGATGTCCTCACATCCTCTCAAATATTACAGCATTAATGCATGGTGAGAGACGTGGTATGAGACTGGAAATCCGTCTTGATTATGAGTTAAGGAGTTCCACTACTAGGAGAATGACTGGAGTTGTGAAACCCAATCTCTGAACGTGAGTTCACCTTTTCCATTTCAAGCGGACAGGATAGTAGCAGACCGCTGATCGATCCTGTATTAACTAACACATAGGATGGTCGACATCTCCTCTCTTCCCTTGTTTCCAGAAAATGGAGCACATTTTCAGTTCCAGCCGCTACCTCAACCCTCAATTCCAGCTCCCCTTCGGCCTCTACTTTCGGTATCCAAGTTCCGTCAGCTGGTCCCGTCTGCTGCCCCCCCCCCCCCCCCCCCTCCAGACTCCCCAGCTTCATCAGCTGCTATTTGACTGAATCCTACTCTCAGTAACCTGCTTCAATCTGCTCCGCATTTCATGTCTGCATCCCTCGCCCTTCTTCGAGAGCTTCATATTCGACAGCTTGATCAGCGTGTTCAGCCTTCTGTGCCCAGAATCGGATTCATCCTATTCCTTCAAACAAAACCAGATCCTGGCTTTCATCATCCATGGTAGGGATTCTCTCTCTCTCTCTCTCCTCCCCCCCCCCCCCCCCCCATTTTCTCCATACCAGCAGTTCGCCTGACCCTTCGTGAGATTCTTAAGAGCCTTCCCTTCTGCCTCCCCTTCCCGCCTGTCTACATCAATGAACATTCTCTGTTTGCTCATTCTACTCTTCGGAAATGCCACTTCACCCCATACAAGGATCTACCTATGGAGATCATCTGCATCTGAGCCCTCTTCTGTCTTCTCAGGAGCTCATAATCCACAGTTTCTTCTACTTCTAATTTTACTCCATCATTCAGTTGTGTACCTCCACGACGGATCCATTTCAGCGTGGTCACTTCATTCAGCGGTCAAGCAGAGTCCCCTATCTGCCCATTCTTTTCAATGTCAAGGTATTTCTCTGCATCTCAGCCTTCTTCAGTCTCCTCAGAACTCGAAGTTTCTTCTGCTTCTAATGTACTTCATCATTTGGCCGTACCTCCAAGATGGATCAATTTCAGCATGGTTAGTTCATTTAGCTGTCAAGTAGAATCCCCTATCTTCCCTTCTTTTCAACATCAAGGTATCTCCCCAGCAAGAAACCTTAACCCCCCCCCTGCCCCCTAGACCCTCAGTTCATTGATTCCTCTCACTCCTATCACCTCTCATCGCTGGTTCTCAACCCACCTCTCCACCCTCCAGAGCAAGCCTCCTTCCTCTACCCCCCCCCCCCCCAGGACCCTCAGTTAATTGATTTCTCTCGCTCCTATCATCTCTCATCACTGGTTCTCAACCCACCTCTCCACCCTCCAGAGCAAGCCTCCTTCCTCTACCCCCCCCCCCCCCCAGGACCCTCAGTTAATTGATTCCTCTCGCTCCTATCATCTCTCATCACTGGTTCTCAACCCACCTCTCCACCCTCCAGAGCAAGCCTCCCTCCTCTACTCTACCCCACTCCTCGGATCACTCGTCACTGGATCTCAACCTACCTCGCCTCCAGAGCACGCCTCCCCTACCCCACCCCCCAAATCATTCTGTAGGCACAGCCCCCTCTGCTGCAGGGGCCAACATCAATCACAGTCAGATCATGAGTGTGGGGAGTTGGCCCTCTTCTGCAGTGGATTCTTTCATTCATTCATTCTCCTCTCATAAAGTTGCAGCCCATTTTAAAATCGCTAGCATGCCCGGAGTGGGGGCTACCTGTCTGCCGGAGCCACCAGAGGTTTTCCCCTAATTGGCCTCAAGGGGTTTTTTCCTCTCCACTGAGCGGCAGGTATACACATAGTCGCATCCTACTAACAAATTACTAATCTCCCTCTGTTTGTCCTGTTTGTCCTTCTGGTCTTTTGTTTATGTTATGCGTAGGCATGTACTGTCTCTTGTTTGTCGCACGGTGTGGGAGTTTTCGTGAGGTGCCGGGGGTCCATCCTTTGGGGGGCAAGTGAGTCTCACTTCCCCGACCTCAGGGCTAGGCATCCGCCTCCCTTACCTTCAGGGGGGTTCTCACCATGTGAGTCAGAGCGGACCCCCGGCCAAACTCTGTCCTGTCGCAGCTCCTGCGCTCATCTTGCCTTACTCGAGGCTCTGTTCTATTCTGCCTCTCTTTCAGGACGTGGTCACTCGTGCTGAGTCCTATACTAACCGCAATGCTTTGTCCTTATTTCAGGTCCCAGGCAGCGTGACGTCTCGGCCTATCAGGGGTTTTACGAGCGCCTCTTACAGAAGTCTCAGATGCTGGGTACCTCTCCAATCTCCTCTCGAGGGGCGGCTTTTCGAGTCATAACCCTCATTAGTGTTTTCGGTTGCTGGGTCCTCTGCCCCTGGGATGTGTCGGCATCGTCGCCCTCAGTCAGCGACCTCTTTTCTATCCTGTCCTCGATTGCTGGGTCCTTCGCCCCTGAGATGTGTCGGCATCGTCGCCCTCAGTCAGCGATCATCTTGTCTATCTCATTTCGGTTGCTGGGTCCTCTACCCCTGGGATGTGTCGGCATCGTCGCCCTCAGTCAGTGACCACCTTCTGTCCTACTAACAGCTCCTTGCTGCTTCTTCTGCCTTACTCTTCAACCCAGCTCACGCCCCGTGAAATGTTAGCTTGCGTGGTTCAGGGGGCGTGGAGCTGGGTGCTTCCAATCTTTCAATCTCCCAATTTTCTAATTTCCTGTTAATTAGCATCTATTTTCTATTTAAGCCCTGATCACCTGCACCTTTTCTGTCTAGTGTTTCGTTTTCCTCCTCCTCCCCTCCTCCTCCTTCTTACATGCCTTCGCATCGGTCGTCTCTGGGGGGCAAGTGAGTCTCACTTCCCCGACCTCAGGGCTAGGCATCCGCCTCCCTTACCTTCAGGGGGGTTCTCACCATGTGAGTCAGAGCGGACCCCCGGCCAAACTCTGTCCTGTCGCAGCTCCTGCGCTCATCTTGCCTTACTCGAGGCTCTGTTCTATTCTGCCTCTCTTTCAGGACGTGGTCACTCGTGCTGAGTCCTATACTAACCGCAATGCTTTGTCCTTATTTCAGGTCCCAGGCAGCGTGACGTCTCGGCCTATCAGGGGTTTTACGAGCGCCTCTTACAGAAGTCTCAGATGCTGGGTACCTCTCCAATCTCCTCTCGAGGGGCGGCTTTTCGAGTCATAACCCTCATTAGTGTTTTCGGTTGCTGGGTCCTCTGCCCCTGGGATGTGTCGGCATCGTCGCCCTCAGTCAGCGACCTCTTTTCTATCCTGTCCTCGATTGCTGGGTCCTTCGCCCCTGAGATGTGTCGGCATCGTCGCCCTCAGTCAGCGATCATCTTGTCTATCTCATTTCGGTTGCTGGGTCCTCTACCCCTGGGATGTGTCGGCATCGTCGCCCTCAGTCAGTGACCACCTTCTGTCCTACTAACAGCTCCTTGCTGCTTCTTCTGCCTTACTCTTCAACCCAGCTCACGCCCCGTGAACAATGACTTGCATAAGTGTACCATCTTACCTGACCCTTTGGCTTTCAACTCCAAAACTGATATATGTTAAGGGCACCTAATCCTCAATCCAAATACAAAAGCGGATTTCTTTCATTCCACTTGCTCTTCAGTTATCGTGTCTCAAAAAAATAGTTCCACACAAGGGGAAGAAGACAGACACAAACTGTATGACACAAACTGTCTCCACTTTGATTGGGTTTTATAATACCTTGACTGTATTGACAATGTATTTAAGAAAAACATTTCTCTCTTCGGCTTATGTTATTTTTTTGTCCAATATTCATAAAGCAATCTCTACATACATCTAGACCTGTTTTAAAATGTAGATGCGGCTAACCAACAACATTTTTATTTATTTAAATATTGCCCATTAGAAGTGTTATGAATACCAGTTGAAATTTTGTTGAAGCCCTTTTAGACTGATAGGCTTACCTGAAATGTGCATGTGTGTAACTCTTAATGCCAATAAACACGGCCCTAAATCTTTTGTGATAGTGCGATTTTATTATTTGAAAACAGATTGCTTTATTTACCAGCACTTAGTCAAATGTAAACTGTGATGCACTGGACATTTACAATTATACAGAGAAAGATAAATGACTGATCATATCTAAAGCAATCTACAATACGTTTTGGTTTGGCTTCTTGTTCATATTAGAAAGATTCTAGTGCCATCTAGTGAATGAAAAGCTGCACAGAAAGTGGGAGTTTCCTTTTATTTCCCTGTTCTTGCCTGAGGTTATCTTGCCTATCCATCTGTTTCTATATCTGTTTCCCTGTCCATGTTTCCAAAACAGATGATACAAATATTCATTCAGACTGTGCAAGCCAGAATACAAAAAGGTTTAGCCTTTGTAGGGCACTGACGTTAGACTACAGAGATGGAGTATATCAAGGTATGCATGATTTTCTTGTATATTTCAAATAAACAGCTGCAAAATTTGGTGAAATGCCAAAAAATAGATATAAAAGAACCGTTAATATTGTAAAAACAATGAATATGAGAAAATCTAAAATACTAGTCAGAAGAGGATTTATACTTTATACTAGAGGTAGGGAACTCCTGTTCCATTCCAGGTTCAATAGCTATCATTTAATGAGTAAGTGTTATTGGACCTGGCCAGGGGTTTAATTGCTTCCATTTATTAAGGACATAATTGGAACAAATATCTTGTGTGTTTGGTATAATTCTATATTGCTGTTCTTGCCTACATACTTTTTCACTAGGCTTACTAATTTCTGAAGACATTTCTGACCACTAGACTGTAATTCCTGCCCTTTCTGCAGCTGTAATTTGTGAAGAGAGGGGGAAAGAAATACAGGGGTTGAAATTACAGTGGCACACAGCGAGTTGTCATTTCAGAAACTCAGCTTTTAGAGATTGTTTCAGAAGCAGCCCTGTGGTTGAAAAGCCTAGTAAATAAACAGAGAATGACAGTCAAAAAACAAAATTGGATATTAAAAAGGTGCACATTTAAATTAAATGGTATAAAGTATGCCTTTCAGACACATCAATAAGGTAGTTAGACCTGGGTGAAAGTAAATAGAGCTAACTAACTACTTTCTTAGATCTCAATTTTTTTCTATATGAAAGGCAAAGCTGAATTAGATTTTTTTAATGCTATTAATGAAGAAAAAATATAGATCACTCCAAGCAGATACTTCAGTCTGCACTTCAGAGTATTCAACTTCAAGAGGTCATGTAAAGTAATGCAGTCAACTTTGAAAACAAAGTCAGCCATAGGTTACTGGGAAGGACAGCCAATGTGTGAAGCTTCGGAGAGTTTTAGTAAAGGAGATAAGACCTTTCAATTATTTGAGAAACATAGTTAAATATATAAGAGCCACAGTATAAAAATGATACATTTTTAATTGGTTTTTCAAGTAACAGGAACTCAAACTCCCAGGATGCAACGTGTGTATTTTCAATGTTGACTGTGCTCCCTCATGACAGGAAGTGCAGCATTGAAAAGAGTGCAAAACTCCTTTGACAAATACCAATAAAAATTCACGTTTAACATAATGTGTGCATCTTTCATACAGGAACATTTCAGATATACGAAGTGATGGCAATACATATTAGGTGAGATGTAATGGAATGGTTGTGTTAGCTCTGTACTTGAAGGGCAAGCTGACAGAGTAGCTGTGTGTTCCTGGTACCTGTTGGTGCCCAGCATGAGGACACGCAGGCTGGTGAGTGCGGACAGCCCGGAGATCTCAGTGATGTGGTTGTCATACAGGTCGAGGAAGATGAGCCGCCTCAGGTGAGAGAGGTGCTGGATCTCAGAGATCAGGTTGTGCTGGAAGTTGAGCAGTCGCAAATTCTCCTCTCCCTCCAGCAGGGGGCAGACGAGCAGATTCCTCCTGCCAGAGAAGGAAGACAAAGTAATTTTCATACAGTGTAATCAAAACACTTTACAGAGTGTCAGGAATAACAGCAGAGATAAAAGACAAGTGCAGACTTTTAGATGATTCAACTGGCTCCATCAGGTCGGTCAGGAAAATGCTTAACGAAAATCCTTCCGTGTAATCTTCATTAAACTGCTATTCTCTAGGTAGAGCACTCATTCTGTTTTGTGAGTCTACACACTGTGGCTTATTAACCACTATTGACGGTTAATAATTAGAAGCCAGTCATTGAGGTCCTTCACCTCTAGATGGACAACATACAGCAACCTCTATGAACCTGGATCATAAAGGATGAAAATGCTCCAGAGTTTCCAATCCTACCTTTTTGCATCATGTGGGAATGCACTAATGCGGTAGTGTCAAACACAAGGCCCGAGGTGGTGAAGCAAGCTCATTATACTAAAATAATGCTTTCCATCCTATAAATCACAAAGGTCACTGTCACACAGGTAAACTGAGTGGTGTGGGAAACATAGTCAAGTGACATCCTTTGGTTTCAATGTTCTAACTATAGGAATTGAACCAATGATCCAATATGAATAAACAATTAGGTCCAAAAAGGATTCCTTTTGCGTTTAAAGGAAATCTGTGTAACAGAAATAGGTCATAACAGCCACAAATAAGATCTTCATTTTTTTTTGTCAAAGTACGAGAGGAACCAGTGATCCGATTTGGATCCAGTGTTGTACACATACAAAGTTAGGTGTGAAGCTGGTCACGTCCACCTTGTTCTGCTAGGTGCAGTGCAGGTCCTGTGTAAGCAAGCTGCTCACCTGTCCAGATCCAGCCTGTCAGGGTTGGCTGCGCTGTCCTCAGGGGAGCGTAAAAAGACAGGGGTCCCCGGCTTAAACAGGCTTTTCACAAAATGCTCATCTGTGAAGGGGGACAGACAGTGACCCCATTCACTCTACACACATTTTAATGAAACAAAAACAACAAATGTCACACCCATACTGCACTGGTAGTACAGGGATACTATCTGGGGTGCCACTGCACTTTTTTAGTAAGCAAGGGTATGAGTGGGGTAACCAATCTTTCTGCATTTGTTCATTTGTCCTAATAAAGATTCTGTATAATACATTTCTGTACAAAACAGTAACACAGTATACTACAAATAGATTTATATTTAGAATGGATCTCTAAATTAAAATGTCACCAGTAAAAAAGTACACCCTGAGGAATTATCTTTAAATAAGGGGTGGGTATAAAGTCTGTGTGCCACTTTGTGATGCTGCTGTGGAAAAATAGGCCCTGCATTTAATCTAACACCCTATGGCAGGGGCAGTCCTAAGGCAGGGGCAGTCAATTACTTTAGGTGAAGGTCCAAAATTCTTGGTTACAGCAATGTAAAGGGGATTTTTTTTAGGAATCAAATATTAGTGGTACTACTGTCTCTTTCAGACAGTAGTATCTTCCATGCTGTCTTGTTACTGCTTGAATTGTAGAACTATTCTTATATGTTTCTGTGTTAACAGAACCGTGATCCACCATTGTGAAAATAAAGGGAGTTCCAGCAAACACAACTGAAGCACAGATAACGAATAAAAAAAAATGCAGTTAAAAAATGAAATGCAAAATGACTGTACTTTCTTTTAAGTTATCCAGATTCCGTTCGTGGTCCAACTATTAACTACCCCTGTCCTACGGATTTCAGAGAATTCAAAATTCCACTACAGCATCAAAAACAACTAAGAAATGGAAACAGTTATTTTCATACAGATATCAACTTTGATATATTGGGACCACTATACAAATTACATTTCTAAAATGTAACCAATTAATTTGATTTCCAAATTGCTTTTCATTGATATATTCAATTGCTGTCCCTTATAAACATTTCCCCATAGTAAAACCATAGTAAAGTGTAATAAAGCATAGTGAAAGCATGGTAAAGCTTAAAGTACAGAGGTATGGTAAAACATTTAAAAACATAGCAAACCTTGGTAAACTATGGCAAATGCATAGTATATGCTCACAATGATTGGTAGGTAATTGCTGTACTCTTTACAGCTGGCAATGATCTTGCACCTACACTACAAAATCCAACAGACCTACTGCAACCGAATGTGTACATTTATAGTAGTTACACTACTGGCTTAATAATGGCTCAATAAGACCAGTTCAAAGTGGCACGTATAGACTTTCTAACCCCCCTACAGAAATGGACAGTATTAAGTTTGCAGTACTGGCAGAGTTGATGGTGGCTCCGTTGCTGTTGGAGGGGCTGGTGCCTGCACTGCGAGACACCTGCCAAGCTCTGGACCTGAAGCTCTGAGCTGAAGCATCTCCAGATGATCCCAGGCAGGGGGATCTCGATGCCTGGGGGGCGGCCCTCTCTTGAACGATGAACTCACTGGCGTATGCCAGCTTGGGACTCAGTGGGGGTCTGCCAGTGCTCATCAGCCTCCCTTCTGCAGAGAAAAACAAACAGTGCAACAGGCTTCAAAAATATATAGCATGTTGACATCCTTCTAACTGTCTGAATGTACTGTCACTAATTAATCATAAGAAAATTGATGGCTGTCCTCTTTTCACTACCAACTTTAACTTAATCCTGAATTGAGAACACAGACCAAGAACCTTGCTGTTTCTGACCCAGAGTTAAACATCTGCCTGGTACAACTTAAAACTCAGTAAAACTATACCAAGTCGGTCTTTCAGCTTCTGCTACAGCCGGAAACAGTGTCGGCAGCACATCTCGATCGATTCAGCTCTGGGCCTCTCAAACTGTGCCGAGGTTGAAAGAGAAACCACCAAACTCATTTTACTTGTGAAGTGGTTCAAGCCCAAGTGAATTAGCCAGCTACGTTACTTCTGCATGTTCTAATTGAGGATATAACAATACCAGTCAGAGGAAGGCAGCTTCTCAAGTTATCCTGGGTGGGCTCTCTGTTGTGGCTAGGCAGGTCTTTATCCAGACGGAAGTCCAACTGTCAGAAAAAAGGATTCAAACTTCAGCATGCCACATTGGTGACAATGAATAACACTTTTAATTTTCCATTAATTTCTATAATTTGTGAATAGGCAGATTACAACATAATTTGTTTCTTCTGTTGAATATCTTTTGGTTCTTTAGTTTATTACTTTTAAATGTAAATGGCAGGAAAGTTGCTGTGGTTTCCTGACCAATAACTTTCTGTGCTGTAGCGCCATTCCACTCCAATTACATATGAGCAATAAAGCCATTTGACCTACTACCACACAGGAAGTGATTGGATATCAGAACGTTTGATTTGTTTCAAAATACAGCATTGTGTTTGAAAAAAATCTGTAAAAACATGAATTAAAAGAAACGTGTCTTAAATGAAAGCAAACTGAAATCTAGGGTTTCCTTTTATTTTTGATAAGTCCCTGTTAAGGTGATTTCAACCTGAGTTCAAGAGTTCGAGCTGCCTGCCACAAATACATGCAACACAGATGTATGGCTCGATCAGTGAAAGCATCTTTATAGAAGTAAGAGCCAGTGCCGTCTAATGATCTGCCACTTTTGATTAAGTTTGTTTTTTCTGGCTGCTGTGCAGATTGTGCTTACTAATAGAAAGACACTTTGGCTGATCTAGCCCAAATTACATACCGTAGTATATGGCAAGCAACTAGAACTGCAGTGCAGCTTATGAACTCCTAGTCAAAGAACCTTACCACTTATCAAAAAAATAAAAAAAACAATCACTGAATAACTGAAATAAGAAGCACACCGAACGATACATGTAGCAAGCACCAATAGAAGACAGGCACAGAGAAAATGTCATTTGAAGCTACATACTCTTAATAAAGAATTGCAGCTGCTTCAAGACTTCTCTCACCTGTTTCTGTGAAGTGCGCCTCTGGATCGCCAGCTGCAAACCATAGCCATTCACCTGCAGAAACAATCAGGAATCAAAGAAAATACTCAAGCTAGAAAACAACCCAATACTCCAACCACTAAATTCATAGATCTCAATGCTTTCAAGAGCAGCAGAGGAAGTCAAGTTTAGAGCATCATATTGTTTTTGTGAAACATTATTCCAAACCATAGTATTTATCATGCAGAGTTTGCAAAAGTACAGTATAATGTGTGCTGTGCCTCAAGAGATTTTTAGATAAACCATATCCGTGTGACTATAGTCAGTACGGTTAGGGAGGGAATGTTTACAAATATCACAAAAAATGGGAAAACAAAAGAATCAGCAAAACAATAAGGAAGACCTTGGCAAATAAAAAGAGCAACATGTTCCAATAAAACTTCCTACTCAAAGAAACTGCATTTCAACAATTGGAAATGTGTAGGCCCAAATATTTTTCTAGTACTAACAGTACTCAGTTTTTCTGCACATTCCTAATAGCTGTAAAAGTACTTCATAGCAGTCCATGAGCCAAACAGCTTAGTTAACCTCTGTTATGGCTTATTAAAATAAAAACATGTTAACTGCTTGTTTAAATTTTGCATTGTTCTCAAAGCTTTTGTGGTGGCAGCTCCTCGAGTGTTTACCGTTTGTAATTTCTATACTGTGAAAAATACATACGCTGTATACCTTACAAAGGAGCCGTGTTTTACTGCCCCTTTGCTTTTAGAACTACACTTCCATTGCTTAGCATGGCATTTCAAAACGTTCCTTTGTATCTAGTCTGGCTCTGGTATGCTAGAATATACAGGTCTGTGATTGAAATATTGATCTTAGTTCCCCTATTCCATCAGAAAAAAAAGGTCAAAGAAGCTTCATTCCACAGGTCAGTGCTGCCATCCGCTAATACTAATACTGTGCCGGGTATCATCAGAGCTTGTCAACATACTGGTGTTGTTCTTCAGTTCGGTTTTAGCCAGTTCGGACAACAGTGATTTAGCATCTAAGATTGCCTTATTTATACTTGGTGGTAGTTTCCGTTTAATTTCCGAAACATTTACCTTTAACAGATTGGGAATGTTCATAATCAATCAGAAAATATAAGAAGCCTCTCATTGTGTTTTATAAATGAAAGCAACATGTATAATACTGTTTGTTTACAGCATTTAATTGTATATAGAAAAGACAGTAAAAACAAATATTGCATACACTGTACAGTTACTACTAGGTAAACACTACAGGCTAGTTTTACGGATCCTGATTAGCTCTAATCTTGGATTACCTTACCCAAAATAGCACAGATAAATCCAAGATTGGTGCTAATCAGGGACTGTGAAATTAGCCGTAAGACGTTCACCAATATTTGATGAATGTTTCAATGTTAAAAAAATCTAAATTAACACTCATACTGTGTTGTAAAAATTTCAGAAGTCTAAAACAAAAGGTTACAATGGAATCAGCTTTTAAAACTAATATAAAAGGCTTTAAAAATCTATCCCAACAGTACCCTTTGCACTGTCCATATTTCCCTGTCATTCATTAGCTTCAGCTTCTCATTGTGCTGTGGAACATTTCATTCTATAGACCAGCCCTACCTTCCATGTTTTCCTGCAGGGTGGCACACCTTGAGTTTAGTGACATTCAGACAGAAAAGGGACAAGCACGGCTGTTCTAGTGTTTTGCCCTTCAGTGACTTTTCCAATTGATTTTTTTTTTTTTATTAAATTGTTATAACATATGTTTTCATTAATTACTTCCGCACAATTCAATATGTGACAGTCATCAGGAGTGCATGTGCACATCCTGTGGTGAAAAGTGGTTTGCAATACAGCTAGGTAACCTTTGTTCGCATGGTTGAATAGTTATCCTCACCATAACATTCCAAAAGCATATCACTATAATACCTACAGAAATGCCTCAAACAATAGAAATACTGTTCCTCCTACAACTACACACTGTCTCTTGCATCTATATGGCCTATTATAAGCATTTTAAAGTAAAAACATATTTAATTTCTAGAAATGTGATTTAATTTGAGGCAGCCCTTATAATCGTTTATCACAGTCAATTTCCACAGTAATTTTATAGTTTTCCTCTTTGCTATTCTTTTACTATGGGAAACTCTGGCTATTGCCTCTGGTCCCAAGGCTTTCTATTAGCCCTCTTACCTTAAACCTCCAGGGGGCTGGATCTCATGAACCATAGGGGGTAAAATACCTGAAATACTGGATGTATCACTTTCTAAGGAAACCCCAGAAGTTGTGGATGTTTCAAGTCATTGACTTAATGAATTTTGGCAACACTTACTTGACTCATATTAGGAGTGCTAAAAGTGACAAACAGATTTCAACAGGGGATAGTTGTCTAAATGTAACGTTGGAGAATAGTGTAAACAGGACTGGTCAGATTGGTCTTGTTGATACAGCAGTGCATAGAATGGTGGCTACACTTAAGAAAGAACCCAAATTTAACAAGCTACGCCATCATTTTATCACACATATTCGCGATTAATGTAGTTCCAGAATTTACATTTTTCTGTAGCTCTGTCGAAATACATAAAATGCTAGGCTGCGCAGTACAGCAGCAACCCACCTAAATACGTCCTCCAGAGCAAGACTCTTAACTCACAAAAAAGTACTACTGTATTTAAATCAAATACGAACTTACCGTGTGAGCAACCAGCCTCCCTTTGTTGTATTTGTGAGGCAACATCTTTGATGTTGTGCAGATGTACCGTTTTGTATAGGGCAGATGACAAATCTGACAAATACTAATGCAAAATACAGCACTATGCGACACTATTCTTCACAAGAAAATCTTCCATAATTTATATTTTACTAGGACTGTACATATTTATATAAAATAATTGTGCAAACGTGTTCTTTGTCAATTTGATTAACGTAATTTATTTATGTATTTATTTATTTTGCCATTTGTATTGAGCTAAATTATATAAATAATTGTAATTATTACTATTCGATACCGTTATTTATTTTTCCAGTTAAATTGTATTCTGATTCACGTTTTCTAAACTGTCATTTTTTCAAAGCCACACTTCCTTGACAACCGCGCGGGAATGTTGTTAGCAACAGCGACGACCGGTCCACACTGGAGAAAAATCCCGTACTACTAAGAAGACGCAAAAAAATTGTTCCGACGTTACTGATAAGACGTGTGACTAAGCTCATCCGGGAAGTGTTCAGGTTTCTCAAAAATAACCGCTTTGTGCTTTTAGAGGTATAGCTCACCTGACATTACATTTTGTTGAGAGCAATGTTTTCTGATAGTAATATATATTACTTTGTGCTTTTAGAGGTATAGCTCACCTGACATTACATTTTGTTGAGAGCAATATGTTTTCCGATAGTAATATATATTACATTGTGCTTTTAGAGGTATAGCTCACCTGACATTACATTTTGTTGAGAGCAAGTTTTCTTCCAGGACAACCTTGTACTTGGCTTGATTCATGTGTCCTTCACAAAGACAAATCTGCCCGATTCCAGCCTTGCTGAAGCACCCCCAGATGAGTCCAATTTTCAGCTTTGCTCAACACCTGGTCGTCTAATGGTTAGACGGAGACCTGGAGAGGCCTACAAGCCACAGTGTCTCGCACCCACTGTGAAATGTGGTGGAGGATCGGTGATGATCTGGGGGTGCTTCAGCAAGGCTGGAATCGGGCAGCTTTGGCATGAATCAAGCCAAGTACAAGGTTGTCCTGGAAGAAAACTTGCTTCCTTCTGCTCTGACAATGTTCCCCAACTCTGAGGATTGGTTTTTCCAGCAGGACAATGCTCCATGCCACACAGCCAGGTCAATCAAGGTGTGGATGGAGGACCACCAGATCAAGACCCTGTCATGGCCAGCCCAATCTCCAGACCTGAACCCCATTGAAAACCTCTGGAATGTGATCAAGAGGAAGATGGATGGTCACAAGCCATCAAACAAAGCTGAGCTGCTTGAATTTTTGCGCCAGGAGTGGCATAAAGTCACCCAACATCAATGTGAAAGACTGGTGGAGAGCATGCCAAGACGCATGAAAGCTGTGCTTGAAAATCAGGGTTATTCCACCAAATATTGATTTCTGAACTCTTCCTAAGTTTAAACATTAGTAATGTGTTGTTTAAAAAATGAATATGAACTTATTTTCTTTGCATTATTTGAGGTCTGACAACACTGCATCTTTTTTGTTATTTTGACCAGTTGTCATTTTCTGCAAATAAATGCTCTAAATGACAATATTTTTATTTGGAATTTGGGAGAAATGTTGTCAGTAGTTTATAGAATAAAACAAAAATGTTCATTTTACCCAAACACATACCTATAAATAGTAAAACCAGAGAAACTGATAATTTTGCATTTTTTCCAGAGCTGTATATATATATATATATATATATATATATATATATATATATATATATATATATATATATATATATAAATTAATAAAATGTTTATGGATATCCAAAATTCTGATATCAATGATACAATAAGTATTGTCAAAAATACACATTGATATCTGAAATTCTATTCTTAGTGTCAATGACTATTTTTTATGTAAAAAAAAAAAGTAAAATATTTGTTAGTCCTAATTTGTTCAGTTTTACAACAGCATATTCTGTAAATTAAATTATACATTGTTGACAACTGAAATGCATATCATATGTATATCCATATAATTAAGATACTGTAGCGTGCCAATCCCCTGTGCTATTTACAGTTACGTACTGTAGAGTTGAAGGGTAAAGCGACTCCAGACAGTCAAACCAAGCTTGGGATTTTTTTTTATCTTTTTTCGCCTCGCTTTGAGTTATTATTATTAAGAACAAGATATACAAGTAGACAGTGCAAGCACAACACAGCCCTATATCCTTTCACTTTCTTAAACTGCACGCATTCCTCCATCATTTTGCTTGGTCATATTATGGTTCGATGAGTTAGTGACTTCATAGCCACAGGGAACGCCCCAAACAGGAATTCCCATGGCTTGGCATCACTGCCACCTGTCCCAGCTCACTCCGAGTAGTCCAGCTGGCTCTGTCATCCCTAGGAGCAAAAACACATGACAGTACTGCTACCATACCAGTATACTAACAGTACCCAACTGGTCAGGAGCAGGGTGCATTAATATGTTCTTGCTAAATTGGGCCCATGTGTTTCTTTTCGATTATTGAGTTGTTTTACTGTCACATAGGCTGTGCACAGAATTGTCATCTAGTCCAATATCGCTAACTGCGTATGAAATGTCAATTTAGTCAGCTTGTGACTGGAAACATTAGTAAAAAGCTCTGCTTTGGTTAGCAAACAAACTCGATGTATTTATGTACAACATTTCACTGCTCATTCTGAACAACACCAACGGTAATGGGATGTCAACCTTAAAAGACCTCCAAAATACACCAAGAATGAAAACAGTACAATCACCAGGGAAGGCGATAAATGGTTAGCTAACACTAGCTAGGAAAATGCCAGAGTAAAATGAAATGAGTCACTGTGACCAGTCACCATCAGCATAGGAAGTTCACAAGCACCTCTGTTCACAGTCTGTACAGGATGTCATTATTTATCTCAGTGTTAACACTTATCAGTTATATTTCCTGTGACAAGTTTAGAAAATGATATTGAAACTTCCTCACAATAACGTTTTATTGTTTGGCAAAATAAAATATGCACAACCTTGCAAACAGATACAAATTATTTCTGGTACCATACTAGGTTAAATAAAGTCCTACTTAAACTATTTGGTAGAGTGAGTGCCCGGCATTTGACCAGTAGGGGTCCCTCTAATGCCATGAAGGTGTAGAAACATTTGCTGACTTAAGACATGAAAGGGCACGTATCCAAGTCCCAATTAAGGTGTAACTGCCTACTATTTCAGCCACTAATATACAAGCTTGGACACAATATATGTTAAAATATACAAAACCCAAATATGACTATCGATAGTGTTTTATGTGTTTTTATTCAGAGCAAAAATAATAAAAGATGGAAAATAACAAAAAGATAAAGCTGTCCTGTAGACCCTCTTCTTCCTTTAAAGGCAGGTGGTTTACAACAAACAAGTGAAATCAGCAGTCGCTGTTTCCTCCTTGTATCTTAAAGCTATTAGCATAACAACTGAAATGTGCAGAGTTAACTGCAAACTTAATGTTCCCAATACTCAAAAAGTCTCTTTAATGTGAGGGCTGTCTCCAAATCTTCTGATAGGATGTTCATTAAAAGTCTCACTCAAAACTTCCTTATAGGAATTAACAGGTATTTTGTATCTGTACCCAGTTACAGAAACAGGCTGGTAGCCTCTATGGGATCCAGTGCCTGAACATGAAACAAACTTATCAGGAACAAAGGGGAATCCACAGCATTACAGCTTCCAGACGAAAGGTGATAGAAAAGACAAAAGATGGCAAAAGGCACAGCTCACATATGAAAAGGGGGGTTTATACCATTTTCAAGTACTTTCCAATATATTTCCACTAAACTTCCTTACATCAGTACCCCTGCTCACCAGACATCACCTGTCGTGGAAATTTTAATAAAAGGAAGAGAGACTGCGAGTTCCAAACACACAGGCCTTTATTTTTTAAGTTTGCAAACTGAAAACACTCTCAACACACAGGGTGCTGATAATCATCGAGCAGTGTTCCAACATACAGAGTTAGAGCAGTTTCTTATATACCTTAAAACTGTCAGCAAGGCAGAGGGTTAGCCAATGATGATTCAGATATTAGCATATAAGAAAAAACAACTTATAACTATGCATACGTGGCATATAGCTAAGCAAGCAGATAACAGGATGGCTCATCCTGTTACCTTCACAGCCACAGCTGCAGTGTAGGCATCTTGCGGTTCCTTGTTTCAACTTTATCTTAGGCAAAGCATACAAGGTTATGCGAGCAAGGTTATAGGAGTGCAAAATGCCAGTACATTATGTCGAGCCAGTTCTATTTTCTGTAACATTTCTATTACACACCCCGCTGGTCTTACCGCCTCACATGTCCCATACATTGTTATTTTCACAGAAGAGTTGCTACTCTGTACCGTGCTATCCTTTATATTCTACTGGGAACCCTTGTAACCTCAAGGTCATGCATCCTTGGGATACTAACTCCCTAAAAGTTCTCAGATTCCAGTTTCACATACACAGCATAACATATGGCAGGGTTATTTCATAAAGCAATGTGAATTTGTAATAATGAGAGGTTATTCATATAGGAAACTAGCCGCAGCTGATTTTTCCCATGGGAGCACAAGGGTCAATGCAGCTTTCCCTATGGGACCCCATCAAACATCTGCAACTTGACTCTAATGAGATTTGAATGATGCTCACACTACAAACTGCAGTGCCACTAGGGACCAGCCTTGCTTCTTTAATGTACATTTCATTGTTCTTAGATCAATTACTCCTCTGCTTGTTTGTCTTTCAGTAAATCAGTCTTTCTGTTGGCGTCTCAGAAGTCTGGCACGGACATTCAAAACTTTTAGAATTTATTTTGAGGCTTATATTTAAACCAGTAGAAAAAGACTGCTTCAGAAGCTATGCCACATTATAAAACTCTGTCTGCGCTGGTATACAGTGCCTAAGCTAATCAGCGCTGCGGAAAATAGGCACAGACATTGTTTTGACATTTGGTGGTCTGAATGGCCATTAGTCCACAACCAAAAACCACCACACAATTTCGATCCAATAGTATACAATTACCAGTCTCTGCTTGAGAGAGACATGGTCTGAATGGCAGGCAGGATTGAGGTGTGTTCACTTGCAGAGCTGTGAGGTGAAGCTGACCTACACAGTGCCACTGTCCTTCAGGTCTTCACATTTCTAAATTCAGAAGCGACAACATTTAAAAAAAAAAATACTAATATTGAGTAGTTAACCAAGCCATCAAACAACCCTCTTGTGCCGGTGTTTTACTCAAGCAAGCCCTTTTAATGCAGATGTATTATATCAGTGGTGCACCAAGAATCAGGCACAGGTGTCTAAACAATTGAGGACAGGACAGACTCAGGATGTGAATGTGGCTTCAAGGGGACTAGGCCTAACAGCTGAAGAGCAGCCAGTAATAAGTGCACACCCGAGAGCTCTCGTTTTGAAAGTGCAGACACTTGAAAATCAAAGGCACAGCCTGTGCATCAAAAACCTTTTTGAATGTTCGAGTGCTTTATGTAACAGTGCAGCATACACGTTTTTCTTTGTTTCCATATTCTTTTAGAATTGGAAAGGATGGCCATCTGAAGGAGGTGAAAAGGAAACATATTTGCTTGCTATATCGCTCTCTTACGAGGGGAGAAATGAGCCCTAGTTAACCTCTCAGTCCCATCACTTTCCTGTATGTTTGTAAGTGTTCGTGTCTACCTCCAATAAAGTTGAGAGTGTATTTCCCAGACTCTTTACTTTGTCACATCTGTAATACAAAGCGTGCAAGAGAAAGTACACTTTCAACTTGATTAGAGGTAGCCACTGAACACTTACATTCTGAGTGCGAGATCTACACCTGCAGTGAAATTATAAGTGCAGTGGCTGCTAATAGGATGCAATGGGGATGTGACTTATAATGGTGTTGAGAGGGCAGCACAAAGCCATTGTAATGAATTACAACTTGTAGGACTTGGCAAGTTAGTGTTTTGGTCTAATAACAGGTTCAAATAACGTAAATATGAAGATGCATGCAACCATTACAACACAAAGGGCCAGATTTAGTAAAGGCCTTTATACACTTTCTGTACTGCTCATGTTAAAAATCAAATCACAAACAACGTGAAAATGAATTTAAGTACTCAAAAGTGGGCCTAAGCTTTATATGGCTCATTAGGCAACATTACAAGTTTTATTTTACTCTCCTAAAATACTGCAAACTACATTTTAAAGACCCTGGCAAATTTGGCCCAAAGTGATTGAGAAAATATTACCAACTACACTGTCTGTTTAATATTAGAGAAGACCTATTAAGTGCACAAACACATTGCCAATTATATGCAATGGATGGACATACAGTTTTTTTTACAGTTAAA
This sequence comes from Acipenser ruthenus, assembly GCF_902713425.1. NCBI lineage: Eukaryota > Metazoa > Chordata > Actinopteri > Acipenseriformes > Acipenseridae > Acipenser > Acipenser ruthenus. The sequence goes on along the minus strand of NC_081212.1, from coordinate 15,964,685 downwards.
CTCTTAAGTTGTGCTGTTTTGGTTCCTAACATATTTTAATGAAATCATGTTGATCTGCATTATAAGGATTGTGTGTTGAAACACACTGGCAAAGCCGTGTGGAGTGGTCAGGAGCTATGGTAGACAGAGCAAGAAATCTGCAGGGCTAGCCTTTGTCCTTAAGGGGCCGGCGACTTGCCAACATCCACTATGGAGATACCTGGAATTAAAGAATTCAAAATGTTCTGAGCTGTTGTGGGGGGTTACTGCGGTAATGGAATTTAATTGGATAGTCTAAATTGGGGAGACAAATGAGGATAAAATAACTAGACAATAGTTTAGTAAGATGGTGTAGCAGGGCAGGAGCCGTGCACATGAAGAGGGGGTTTGTGTGTGAATACATTGTTAATTTAATATTGTGTAAATGTGTGTAATGGTTATTTAATTTATTGCAGTACCTGACGCTCCTGGGATCGCCTGCCTGCTGTGTGTGATTGCCAGCTGTGGATGATCAGCGGGTAGGTGTGTTCCAGCACGGCGTCAGGTATAATAAACAGGTCCTGTTAGTTCACCACGGGGCTGCTGCAAAGCCACGGACAATGGGCTGAAGATCGTCCACGCTACCCGAGCATAGTGAGAGAAATAAGTTGCTGAAATCCTCCGATCGCCGTGATGGTGAACCGGGATCGGAGCCAAAAGAAGCTGCCAAAACCGCCGACGGCCGGAGTTGGGGTTTGTGATACATAAAGATTAGTTCAGGGATGGTAGATCCCTTTAAAGTATAGCGAGGTGAGCAAGCGGGACCTCCATGCATAAGGGAGTAGCGCACGCCGCTTTTACGGCACCTTTTATTTTATAGTTTTTTGTATTGTGTTTTATTTTGTTTTTCGTACGCTGGCCGTATGCACTCAGTGAGCTGCCATGGTTGGTAGTGTCACGTGAGCTGTTGTGTGTGTGTGTGTGTGTGTGTGTGTGTGTGTGTATGTGTGTAAATAAATCCTGCGCGCCTGCGGGGCGTGTCAATTTCAACCTGTCTGGTCTCCTGTCTGTCACTCAGCAGCGAATGCACGCATCCACAAGCAAGAACCCTTTCACAGATGGTATAAAGTTTGATCAATCCCGAAATTGTAGGCTGTTGTATATTAAGAAAAATAAGAAGTCACATAGATTTAGACCTAATTGTGTTTTGATTAACTTGCCCATTTTTATCACAGCTTTATTAAGATAGCTCTTGTTTTTTTTTTTTTTTTCCTTGACCCCAGAACATTTTTATATACAGATCGCTCTTTCTAACTTGGCTCTTTCTCTCCATAGTTAGTTCTACACAGAAAACTTTGCTTCCCTTGGACACAACTCTGACAGTATTCAGTGGAATGTCTCGGTGTTACTAGAGAACACATGGTGCTAGGACACCACAACAACACGCGTTTATGTGTTTGAATGTATTATGCAGAATGTATTTGGCAGATTGTACCCTGCTGGGATGAAGATCTGGAAACACATTCCATAATTCAGAACTGAACTGCAAAAATAAAATCTGTATCTGATCTAGCGAAGAAAGACATGCACTATACACACACCAGTGAAAAGTCAGAACAGCCCAAGCAGTTTTGATAACACAGTGAATTTGTCTTTAATTTAACCCATCTGCTGCCAAATCTATATAAAACTGACAGTTACTTTAAGAATGTCAATTCATACTTTTGTTTGTCATTAGGAAAAATATGATTTCCAATTGTAATGTTTATGAAACCTGTGACCGCAGTCAATTATCAAGCTGGTAATGATGACTGCTCTGCTGGACATTAATGCTTGAGTTCCAGCATCGCAAAAACATAGTGGCCCCCTGGCTAGCCTGGTAAATCCCAGATACGTGTGGTAAAGCATTGTAAAAAAGTATGTCAGTAACATACATCCTGCACCACGGCTGCAAATTCAAAATTAGGACAATCAGTATGAGGAAAGTGGATAACCAGGACATATAAACACAATTACAGAATACAATCAAAATGAGCAATGAAATGTTTAATATAGGGATTGAACAAGACTTGCCTATAATTTGAAGTTTGATCACTATTCTATGATGTCACCTCTGTCTAGTTATAGTTCTGAGCAAACAGAACTATAACTAAGTCCCTTGTCAAAAAGAAAAGTTGAAAATCTAAACCCTGTGGAACAGTTGCTTTAGTATCATCAATTTGCTGTTCACAACAAAACTATCTTATACTGAGTTTGTGTTTTAGATCGCCAGGTCTGAATGATGAGGTTGACAGCCCACTCTGAAATTCCTTGACTCTGGAAACATATCCTGACAATCTGCATGCCATCAGTCTCATTTTGTTTGCCAGTGGATGAGTCACTTACAACCCTGGTAACTGCACCGATGTCTGGTCCTGTGGCAACTGTGGAAAATTCACTAACTGGCTGAGCAGAATCGAAAGCCATGGCTTGGTTGTACAGACTGGGGCAATGAAAACACACTGTCCTGGTTCTAACAGAACATTCTGTAGGCACCTGTTAATAAGAATAACGGGTGGAGAGGCAAAAAACAATGTTTACTTCAAACTATTGGAGAATGCATCAATAAATCCAGCATCTGAGTCAGGCTTCCAGGACATGTATCTCTGTAGTTCTGTATTAATCCTAGTAGCAAAAAAGTCAATCCCAGGAATGCCCCAAATTGCAGTACTTTCAGTAAATATGTCTGGATGCCGCTGCACCTGCAGATTGCCTATTTGAGATTTTGTATCAACTATGTTAAGTGTACCTGGTAAATATGTAGCTGTAATCCAGTTTTTTTTTTCCATCTCCAAATTTCTCACGAGAAAACATAACAAGCAGGTGACTTAGAACCCCCATTGCATTAATATATGCAACAGCTGCCACATGGTCTACTTTAATTAACATATGTGCATTACCAGTATCCCTACAGAAAGATTGCAGTGCATATAATGCTGCTCGCAATTAAAGTTGATTTCTGAAATCAGAAGCCTCATTTTCTGACCAATTACCTCCTAGTGAGACATCATCTCTTACACCACCCCAACCAATAAGGGATTCATCTGAGAAAACAGTTCTTGTAGGAGCTGGTCTATGAATTGGGCCCCCAATCATTTTTAACATTATCAAGCCACCAGTTTATCATCTGAAATCATTGATGCATCAATTACCTTTCTGAATTATTAAGGCTTGGTTTTTAGAAAAGTCAAGGCTGCAGTAAAATAAGATCTAAAGGACACAGCAAGAAAGTAGACACTACAGGTCCAATAACTTAATGTTCTAATTGATAATAAAGCAACTTTAAGTAGATCAGAACAAAGACTTAAAACCTTATCTGTTTTATCCTGAGTCAATCTAACCAGCGTTTCCATAGAATTAATAAACCCCACAAAGGCAATAGAAGTACTTGGAGTGAATACAGACTTTCCGTGAATAATAAATCCTAGCTGCTCAAGGAGATCTTAGTGTCTTGCACATTATTAGTACATTGCTTAATTGTGTCTCCTAGAAGAAAAAAGACATCTATGTAAGCAGCATTGGTGTAACCAATGGGAACATAAAAAGGACATTGGCGGTTTTAACAATTTGGTAAATATGTGAGGAGTTCTTGTAAGACATTGGGCATACATGTACATTGGTATTTAACCTCCTTATGAAGGAATCTGAAACATTTTCTTAGTTCCTGGGCAACAGGTAGAGTATAATATACTTGCTTTAAATCAATAAATGTCATATAGCATTCAGGAGACATTAGCTGTAAAACTGGCTTGAGAGTGTTCATCTTAAATGTATATGATGTTTAATGTCATTCTAGACTTGTCTTTTTTTGGAACCACAATTATTGATGAAATAACTTCCTTCAGTGACAGGTGTGCCATTTCAACAACGTAGTTACCTAATAAGCATAGAATCACAGTATCCAAAAAACGTAATTTCTCTGAAGAGAAATTTGCAAGAATTGCAGGCTTAGGTAAAGGTAAAACTATTATCAATCCAATGTAAATGGACACAGTGTCTAGTAATATTTGAGCGTCTGAGGTCAGTTGTCTCCAGTTATCAATAAAGAATCTACGCCTCCCCAGCAACAAAACACACATCACTTACCTGAGGTAGTGCTATTTCCTTACATTTAGAAATGTGTCCAGTTCTCCTGGTGCTCGTTTGTACGCGCTCCATTGCTTTTTTTTTTTTTTTTTTTGGCGACCATTTATGCCAGCCGAAAGGGATGCTGTTGCTTGTCCTGAGGGAAGGACGAATCCTTAGGTGTATAGGGGTTGTCTAGTCTCGAAAGTTGCTTGTAGGTTGTAGGAAGTTGTTGGTGTCTTTCAAGTGTTGTCCAGGTCGTCGCTAAACATGTTATTTGAGATGGGAGTATTGACCGAACACAGCTGTCTGAAAATGCTCGGCCAAACAGAACGTTTGTAACGAACTCTTCTGTGCTCCAAGAACATTGCAAATCTACGGGCTTATCAAGTCGTGTTAATTTAACTGCGATACGTAATGGTTTCCTCTATTGTTTTGGATGATAGTGACGACCTTATGTGACTTCAGGACTAGTTGAAATGGTCAACTGTGTATTTAAATCCTTCTTTATTTTAAATTATAAGTTTGTGATTGTCTGTGTGAGAGCGATAGATCACAGCTAGATTTGTATGGGTTACTGGAGGTGTGTAGTCAATGGAAGTGTTTGAAATTAAATACAATACACAGGCTTGTGAAATCCTCAGAAACACGGAGGCCGTATGTTTTGTTTCATTGACTTGAGGTTTCTGACAGCAGACATGAACCATAAAATGTTACATAGTAACGTTTATAGTAAAATGATACGTAGCTTGAGGAGAAACGGGTGTGAAAGACACCTGTTCTTCAGATCTCTTCCAGTCGTCTGAGTCACTGCCTGAAATCCCGTCTTTGCAATGTTTAGCCAAGTCAAAAAAACTTTTGGAACTGGTCCGTGAAGATAAAACTGCGCACATCATATTGGTTGGGTCAGCGCTAGAAGTATTCCGCACTTCTTAACATCCTGCCTCTGAAGGGAAAAACGGCTTATCCTCCTTCGGTGAGATCACGGCGTTTTGTTTTTCCGTTTTTGTGTTTTTATTTATTTTCTTCCTTTCCATACACCTGCCCAGGGACTGCCAATGAAAATGAGCTCATAGCTAAATCTGGATGCAATACATCTTATGACGTGTCATAAATGTTAAAAATTGTAAGTTGTCCCTGTCAATGAATACATATTTATATATTTTCAGTCTCAGTATCTAAGCTCCTGGAGGTTTCATTAGCTCCTGGCTAGTATATCCAACTGCTGAAACAGCAGACTGAGAGCTGGTAGACTGAAGTGCCAGCTGACCATCGGCTTCTTTTTGCTTCAAAGGCAGATGACCGCAGCTTTTAGGAGCTTTGTTACATTTTGTAACTTCTTCAGCTGCCCGTTACCTCAGTGGACCTGAGGTATCTAATGGAACACATGAGAAGATGACGTAATGGAATTACAATTTGATAAGCAATTCTCCGTGCAAAAATAAAGTCTGACATACAGACCGGTGGATGGACGGAGATAGACACTGCCCTATGTCCCCACAATCTGACATTCTCATTAAATGATGCTAAATAATGTTACTACCAAGTTTCATGACAAAGCAGTTCTTTATATCTGGAAGCTCACTTATCCAATTAGCATGATGTAGCTATTGAGAGTATCAGATTCTGCTGCTGTATGGATGCATCTGTCTGTGTGTTCATCCCTACCTCTGTATGTCACACTGCATCTATCCAGAGAATTGCTTATCATAATGTGATTAAACATTTAATTGTGATTTCTTATTCTATTGTTCAGCACATGCTGTTGATATATCTCCTGGTCATTTACTTTGTCATCATTTTGATAGCTCTAGTTTAAAATGTACAGCCCTGGTGGGGATGTATATGCTTCTGACATACTTGTTTGTAAATGTTTCTGTTATACAGTATTAGTTTAATTGCTTTTTCAGTGTAAAACCTTTTAAATCTTACAACCCAATTACAAGGTTCAAGATCAAAGCCCACTTTTTATTTCCTCCAGTAGGAATGCTGGTCTAATGAAAATGGACATTCCAGGAAGAGTTTTATCACACAAGGGTGTGCTGATTTTTCATGCAGTAACCCACAAGGTAACAGTTAGCCACAGACCTTCATTCCTTTTTCTGACTCAATGGTTCTTCTATAGTCAATCGCTGATGAAACTGACTGATAAGATACAGGATTAGCAACAAACTGCATTTCTACTTTCCAGCTCCCCCTGACATATGAATCCAGTTATGGACCAGCAACTAAAAATAGATTAGACAGACAGGGAGTCAAACTTGCAACACTAGGAAGATATGCATGACATCTTCAAACTGTTCTAGATTGTTTTGTTAAAATGTCAACATTATCAAAAAAAAACTGCTGAGCTTATATTTTGAACTTGGGCATTGAGATGTTGTTTTTTATAAACTACATCAAGCGTCCAGTTTGAATGCTCTACTGCCTGAGTTTGATGCAATCGCGCAGGTGATACGCTTAACTGCAGTTACCACGCTGTGCGTGAACGAACCACAGCTCTTGTTATCAAACATCTGCTGTATAAAGCTCATTTTTATTTTGCAAGTTTGCATTTCTGTTGAAATCTCTGTTACATTTACTCAATTAAAATAAGACGCACACAAACACACCCATCTGCAAATGAATAAAACAAACAAACAAAAAACCGAAGATTATATATTTTTGTTTAGCTAACCATAATTTCCTGCAATGTCAACTTTTTTATGGCAATGGTTTCAGAATGATGCAAGTTAATTTGAGCTGGGAAACACTGCAAACAGTTATTAAAATTCAGACACGACTTTCGTGAAAATGGAAAATAAACCCGAGTCGTTGTTTGCCTGTTCATTTTGTTGAGTCATCAGAGTAACTGCTTTGTATCTCAAAGAACACAAGCATCACTTAGCTACGCGTGCCTGCGGGAAGATGATGGATGTCTTCACGTGACACACGATGGAAGCCCACCTTGTGGAAGGCCATCTGGGTCAAAAACGCATTGTGTAGAACACGTTTCAAATATTCGTTATTTGGACCAATCCGAGCACAGAAATGACTACGTGTAGCAATTTTAATTGGTACGTATTCTTAAAAAAAATGACACGAGCTACATATTTCCTACTTTGGTGTCTAGACAACGTATTTGCTTATAATCACTTCTTATTCACAATAGGCACAGTAGCCAGTAACATTTGGTGTATCATTTAGATAAGAAGACATCAATTTAAAATAAGGAATATTGCAAGTATGGCGGCGAGAGATTTTCCTCTGAGCTGCAAGCATACATTTTCTGAGTGCAGCCGTCTCATTGAGGTTTGGCATTGGTTATTTTACGTGGCGTGGTTCTTGTCCGGACAGAGACCTTGTTTATTATCAAGTATAGTACATTTGTTAGTAATTGTTATCTCTGTCTCCTGCTTTACCATAAAAAATAATAAAGGTCATCACAATATAATAATAATAATAATAATAATAATAATAATAATAATAATAATAATACTTTGATTTTGTATAGCGCCAGGGGCGTTTCTTTACAGTATTTGCTAGAAGCCCCTCTGACGTTTATTATGTAACATCACTAACATCTTCAAATACTTCAGATGCAATCATGGAGAAGCCACTGACATACACCCTTATAGCATTAACATAACTAAATTGCAACATTCCAGCAAACATCGTTAAAATGTTGTGTCAGTGGGTATATTAAGTAACAGTTTTATTTTGTAACACAATGTCACTGTATTGTACACCCCCAAAGTATAAAACGAAAGTAAACAAGGATGTGCAACACGTTACAAAATGAACAAGCAGAAGAACGATTCGCATCTACCACTGTTAATTAATAAAAACAATAAAATCCAGTAGACATCGTGTGACGCGTATTGTATTATTATTCGCCGTTTAAAAGTAAAGGCATATATAAGGAGGCTATGTGGTCCAGTGGTTAAAGAAAATGACTTGTAACCAGGAGGTCCCCAGTTCAAATCCCACTTTAGTACACTTACTAATTTTTTTAAATTCATTGGCTCTTATTTCATATACGCATCATACACATGGGAGGGGTCATACGCAAAAAACACTCCATCATATAATAATAGACGTATCCCCTCAACACCGCACGACCAGCATGACAGTAAACATAGACACAATGAAGCGTTCTTACCTTTGTATACCGTTAAGTTAGTGATCAGCAGATGTGTCAGTCGCACAAACACAGCGTGTGGTTTTCACTAACTCTACTGTGTAGACTAAATTAGTTTTTTTTCCTATGTGTAAATATCGGGACTTTGTTCCTATGCATCGGGACGCGGGACATTTGCTAGGAAATCGGGACTGTCACGACCACATAGGTGCACATGCATGCTCTTCTCATCGTGTGCCTGTTTACGGTGATGGGAAGTGTGGAGAAAACGACTACTTCAAATGGAGTCGTGGTGGCAGCGTACCTGCTGAACATGACACAACCATCGCCATGGAAACTGGCTGGGGTTCATAACCAGTGTTCCATCTTGAAGTGTATGTAGCGCAATTGGTAGGGCACAATAAGTTATACTGGGTACACTGGGACACAAAGGTGGTACTTCAATTCTGGGTATGGGTGAACTGCAGACAAAACTGAATCCATGTGCTTCACACTTGAACTAAGAGCCAAGTCTTATTAGCCTACTAGTCTGATGTAGGCCCATTCGTGTTTGTACTAGTTTGTTTGTTTAAACAAATGCTTTAAATTAGTACAATTAATGTAATGTGGCAAAATATTATTTTAATTTACACTGTAATTATCTAATCTCGGGTAGAAGCACGTACACATTTCCGTCTTCACAGTATTGTAAATTGTGCTTTTGGGTAGCATAATTCCCCCTATTAATTAAAAATACACCCAACTGCGACTATTTAAACATTAATTGAGACTGGGGTAGAGGGTGTGGTCTGAATTTCGCCTTTTTAAATTTTTATTCGGGGCCACTTAGTGAAACATGACTATATTCACTGTAAACCCGGGAACATCTCTAATTGCCTTTGCTGAACTCACTGAACGAGTGGCACATTTCAAGCAAACTTGGGGATTTTTACCACGTGATAATTATGACAAAACTACCCTTCCCTCATAAATAAACAAAAGCATAATCCGGAGTGCCTGCGTTTGTTCAGCCAAGATATCTCGAGGTTTATTTTTAGTTCGTCCAAAATCAAATCCCTGTGCTTAAAATTAAATCCTATTATTCAATTTAACTCTAATAAACGCAGTGTGAGTCGGCCTCGTTGATTGGAGCGTTTTGCTTGCTCTTTTAATGCGTTGCAAAACCTCATAAAGAAATGTAGTTGAAAATTAAGGGTGGCGTTCATTCCCAAAGCTTATAAATATAACGTGTCTGCCGAGACTTGACGATTGCCATTTCACAAAGGAATCGAGAAAGATGCACGCTTTGGTAAACGCGTTCCTCCGTTGTCTTTCTTTTCTCCTGCCTCCCCCCTGGTTTCATGTTGGTATCTGGTGGGTTGGGGATGAACACGGAAAGATGACATGGTCCAATCCCAGGGCCCGTTTCAAAAGGAGAAAGCCTCTTACAGATCAGGAAGTAACAACAGAAGCAGTTTCCAGTCCTTCCTCCTCCTCCTCTGCTGCTGGTAGGCGCGTCTCTCTTGCAGCTCCCTTGCCCGCCGTTTCCTCGTTGCCCCGGGGATCTCCTTTGGGGAGAATCTGGGAGCTTTGGCAGGCTTTGGACTGCAATTTCGGGGCTTCCTTCTTTAGGCGCTTGTTGCAAAATCAGTCTGGTTTGCCCAACGCCTGTCCAGCATTGGTTTGTGCTGCTAGCACGCGTGCTGAGGAAGGCAGTTCTTTACCTGAAACTGAACTGGCAGGCGAAGAGGAAGCGAAAGAAAGAACCACAAGAGAAGAAGCAGGAGTAACAGACGATATGAGCGCGGTGACGGAGACGCCAAGCCCGGCTGCTTCAATCTCGCAGTCCGCGGTGCTCGGGGTCGCAGACGCAGCAATTGAATGCCAGGGTCACGAGATGAGGAGCCAGGTAACAATCCGGGTAGCTATCCAAGAGGCCGAGGACGAGGACCTCGATGAAGATTTCATGTCAAACCACCTGGACCTTCGAGGGGGTAGCTGTAGTGAAGATGACCTGGGAAGACACGACAAATCTAGGTATATATACTGTAAATATTTTTACATATTCTTTGGCGGCATAAACGGCTATATTTATTTACTTGATGTATTTATGTATGACTGTTTTATAAACTAAAGTTAATTAAATGGGTAGTGTGTATTTAAATATAATGCCGTGATTTAAAAAAAAAAAGTAAGCCTCCCATCCACTTAATTCTATTGTCAATTAAATCACTGACGAGGCAGGTAGCTTCTGTACACGCCACCACCTGTTGTACCAGACAGCATACAAATAGGGGGGTGCTTTCCCAAATTGCACAATACAGTGACCAGTAGTTTCTTAACGTTTTGTTTTTTAATGTAGCATTGCAACATCATTTCCGATTTCAAAATGATCGAACAGACGGTACGTGGTTTACAAAGTATCTCATTGTTCCTAATTCGGTCAGTTTGTACTTTAATAACTCTTCGTCTCTTCCGTTAGTGTTTAGTTTGAGAGAAATATACTTATCAAAATGCATTATGAATGGTTAAAGAAAGGAATTAGGATTATTGATGCCAATTGGACAAGCACATATAAACCAATAGCAACGCTGGGGTTGGTCTATCATATATTCTTTTAAAGTACAGCGTCGGCTCTACCACAGTTATACTATCACCCTTGGTGGAAAAATCGGAGAATTCGATAACAGAAAAATAGTGTTGCGTCATTTTGGGGCTACGTTACAAGAATATGAATGATACATTGTGAATGGCAGTGTGTGTCACTTTGGTTTAAAAATAGCAACCGACGGGGTGTGCGTTAAATGCAGTATAAGCTTGCAATATTTGCAGTTACTGTTTGATTTGTACATTGCATGTTGATTGTATTTGTTTTTACTGGGGTGGACGCCACGCTTAAAAGCCTTTAAGGTTTTTAATCTTCTAGTCGGATTCCCCCGTCAATCACATCAGACAGAAGTGCTGACGCAGGTTACAGACAGGCCTCTAATAGCCCATAACAATGCAAGCACATTGCAGATTTGTTAGACCTGGCTCTACACTCTTGACTGTATTGACAGGTGTTCCTATTTGTATGTGAAAATGACTGGCTGGCCATTTATCATTGTGGTGGGTCAGAACCTTCTCAACAGATGACTCATACTTGCATTTATTTTAATTCCAATACAGCAAAGATTAAAGTAACCCACTTTTGATTTAATGTATAAACAACACAAGGAAGTGTTAACATCACTCCCAGAAAGACACAATTCAGACACACTTATGTGAATGATCTCTCCTGTTCTGGCGGTTATTGTTGCTGTAATTGTTTGTGATCACAGCAGGCCTGTGCTGGAGAGGGTCTGACAGGTCTGTTGATGCAGTATCAAGTGTGACGGCAGGCTGTTCTGAAGTAACCTGTTGCTTGCTCAAGTTTAATTTAAGCACGAGTGCCACCTTTGTGCCCCCAGGCTAGAAGTGTTCACACCTTAGCCTTGCATATGTTTATTTTGAGAAGCCAATTTGATGTTAAACGTTCCCCCTCCCATTCTCCAGGGATGAGCTTTTCTGAGAAGGTCATGAGGCTTGAGGACTACAGTTAAAACAGGAAGCAGTGTCTGATGGCACCCGTTACTTGCCTTTCTACGTTTTAAATACAACACTTTGCAATTGGTTGTTATAAAGAGGCATCTGAAGAGCTGCTTGATTCTGACATACTTTAGTCCAAGTTCTTGAGAGTCAGAACCTGGGTGTATATGGTAACCAATATTGTGGATGTAGGCCTAGATCATGTTGGTCTTCATAGCCAGAATGAAACCAAAATAGTTTGTTTGGAATGAAAATAAAGTTTCAACTTCAAACCTGCAAGTAGCGTGTGATGTGAAGACGCTATCCAGCCTTTTAAAATAGGTTTCTGACATGTGTTACCATAGAGGGTTAAAGTGACCTAGACTAGTGAGTGCATTCCTTTTTAGTTGTAGCCCTACAAGCAAAGCAAGCTGACCTTTCTTCAGCCTACAGGGTTAATTCTTAACAACAGAAAGCCCCAGAGATTTGAGTGTAATGGCTGGGAACTGATTTATGTAATGTCATGATGCGTTTTAATAGTGCTTTAAAGTACATTACACAACCTATAAAATAACTAAAATATCAACCAGTAATCTGCCCTCTAATACAAGTAAAAGCGAGTGACCTCATTCTTAACAGCCACAAATAATCAATTCATACTCGTAGAGGCTTTGACTGACTAAAGCTATGTAAAGCTTCAGGCAGAACACTCTAACTACACCTGCAAGTGAAATGATCATCCGATCCATAGGAAAATCCTTATAACCATTGCCAAAAGTCAAGGAGACATTGGACTCCCACATCCATGTCCGCCTTTAATCGGTGGCAGTTCCCAATGGTATTCAAGTCAGGTACATTTAAACTTGCTCTCTTTGCACTCGACCACACCAGTCAAACCTCCCCACTGCCTAAAAGCTGTGTCCCCTTCCCCCTAAGGTTAAATCTTGTGGGATGCGATTTTAATTTGTTGAATGTGATTTCAGTTAGTATCTGTAGTTTGATGAGCAGTGCTGCCCCTGTCTGACCCCGATGCCTCTCCTTAGTGGTGCGGGGACAAGCGGAGGGGAGCTCGAAGAGGACAGCTGGCAGACCCCTGACCCCGAGCTCACCCGGAAGCTCATCACCCAGATCGAGTACTACCTGTCTGATGAGAACCTGGAGCGTGACGCTTTCCTGCTCAAACACGTCCGCCGCAACAAGCAGGGCTTCGTCAGCGTCAAGCTGCTCACCTCCTTCAAGAAGGTACTGAGTGTGATTGTGTGTGAAATGCACCCAGCTGTGGTGAAGTCAGAACATGAGTCTGTCTTGTAACAACTCGCATCTGGGCAAGAGCTCTGAAAGATACTGGAAAGTCCCTTAAGAGTCAATGACTTGCTCCACGACACGTTACTAAAGTTTGTAACAAAACATGTTATTTATCATTTGACTGCTGTGTTGTATGTATCTTGAGGTAATATACTTTTATATTTATATTCCCAAATCCTTGGCCAGAAGTCAGTGTTGAATAGTTATTTCCATATGATATATTGTGTGTATGAATAACCCTGTCGGTCCAACACTTGGAGCAAACAAGTTCAGTGTTTTGATTGGGGGTGTGAACTGGTTTATTAATGTGCATGACAACAGGCGAGCTCTTGATTAAGGTATCATTAGTCCCGGTTACTTTCCCAGCAATATAAATAATAGATTCTGCTTTATTTTTTTTTGGCTTTTTGTTTGAACCCAAATTGAAGTATTAGTCACTTGCACAAGAATAATTTGGAAAATTACTGTGATGCTTAGAAAGACCAAAAGATATACATAGTCAAATAAAAATAAGTGCTAAACACTGATTTATAAAGGATTTGTGAATTAAAGACACTATTTAAGATATTCTAGCGATACGTACAACAGCAACGGTTAGTAATGTTTTATCTGTAGTATCAGTAACACTATAGAACAATCATTCTAGTAAATCTTACTAAGAGTGCCATCATTTCACATTTTTCCATATGAAAGACGCGCTCATTATGGTAAGTGTGTGTACAGTTGTTTTGTGTTTCTTAATTTGACTGAATGCTCAAGGTTTTGTGCTATGAAAAGTTTTTCCTATAGAAAAATGAGACCTGCAATTACCATAATTTTATATTCAGTTAGATTTAATGACATTCTATTGGCATCAAAGTTCTCGTTTTCATTGCAAAGGGCTTTTCAAAATGTCAATGTATCCTTTCTTTCCCAATGGCAAGGAACTAGATTTCATATAGAGGGACATAGTTAGGCCTTTGTATCTAACACTCAAAACTGAGCAACTCAAACACTCTACCTTTCTGCACTGCAGCCCAGCTCTAGGCTACGGAGGTACTCAAACCCACTGCCTCCCACACTGCAGCCCAGGGCTTTCCCTAACCACTGAGCTACTCAAACCCACTGCCTCCCAGCACTCATTTGAATTACTAGATCCCACTGCTGCCCAAAACTTTCTGTAAACAAGACCGTCTTGCTTCATTTCAGAACTAGTTCACTTCAGTTGCATATCCAAAAGTGGCTTTTATGGTCTTTCAGGGGGACACAAACATTCAACAGCATCTTGCACACTAAAGCACATAGGAACAAATTTCCCAAGAGGCTCTTGTTTTCACCTTTCTCCTGCCTGAAATTAATCAGTCAATGTGCTTCCAAAATAGCCTTCCCTCTGGGATTGTACATACCTGCTCTTGGCTCTGAATGCATGGTTCTGATGCTCTTTACTTGATGCCCTTCTGTTATCAAATGTATTGACATTTAACCTCAGGAAATGCCGTTTCCAAGTAGATACCAAGAAAAAGAGAACTTGCAAATATCTGTTACAAAACTAAACCTGTCATCCTGAGAAGGTACCACCAGGAGAACTTTTATTGGTGTATTCTGGACACAGAGCATGTCTCGGCTTTCATGCCATGTTGAAAGCAGACATGCAACAAATTGATTTACATTTTTAAAAAGTACAAATTAAATCTACTGATTGTTAATGTTTGTACATGTATCTTTTGATTTGTGATAAATTATTTGAGGAACACCTGTTCTTTTAATACTATAGTCAGTGTCTCCAAAGCTTTCTGTTTCTGACTGACTTTTTCTCCTTCTCCCAGGTGAAGCACCTGACGCGAGACTGGCGGACGACAGCCTATGCCTTGCGCCACTCTCAGCTTCTGGAGCTCAATGAGGAGGGGCGGAAAGTACGGCGCAAGGCAGCGGTGCCTGTGTTCGCCAGCGAGAATCTGCCGAGCCGCATGCTGCTGGTGAGCGAGCTGCACCTGTGGCCTGAGCTTGCTGGGGCTGCCGGGGGGCAGAACAGTGCCGGGGGGGCTGCGCAGCAGGAGAAGCTGATGGAGCACCTGCTCAAAGTGTTTGGTGTATACGGGGTCATTGCCTCTGTCCGTGTCCTCAAAGCCGGCAAGGAGCTTCCAGCAGACCTCAAGAAGCTCAGTGGCCGCTACACCCAGCTGGGCACCAGTGAGTGTGCTATTGTGGAATTTGAAGAGGTGGAGGCTGCGATTAACGCTCATGAGGTTCTGGGAGGCAGCGATGTGGCAGTTGGAACAGGGGAAGAGGAGGAGGCAGTGTCTATTGGGGCCACTGCAAGGGCTAAGGTGATCCTAATTGGCACCAAACCCCCGAAGAAAAAAGTCCCAAAGGACAAGCAGCGTGACGATAGCTCTAGAAAGAATCGCTCTCTCAACTGCAGGGTCAGAGAGTTGCAGTATATCGGAGATGACGCCTGCAGCTCCTCCGAAACCGAGAGCAACCCCACCTCGCCCAGGCTGTCCCGCAAGGCCCGGCCGAACAAGCTGAGCCCTCCCGGAGGGGGCTACCACCAGAACAACCACCTGAGCCCCAGTGTCTCCCCTCGCTCCAGCCCCTGGAACAGCCCCAGAACCAGCCCCTTGGTGCAGCGCAAGTCCCCACACAGCCACAAGTCTTCCCTGGCCAGTGCAGGCAGACTGAGCCCTGAGCCAGGTCAACGCAAGTGGGCTGACTACTCATCGGACAGCAGCCTGACCCCCTCTGGGAGCCCCTGGGTGCAGCGCCGCAGGCAGGTGACATCTCAGGAGAGCAGCCCGGTCGGGAGTCCCATGCTAGGCCGCAAGATCCAGAACGCAGACGGGCTGCCACCAGGGGTGGTCAGACTGCCAAGAGGACCAGATGGAACCAGGGGCTTCCACAACAACTCCGTGGGGGACAGGGGCAAATGCACCCTGCTTGAGTAACAGGGAAACAATTCCTCCCCCACCCCTCGTTTGAGTTGAGAGATATGGGGAAAAACCGTTTCACAGCCTGGCAACTTGGAAAGGGAAGGAAACGGTCAGACTATTTAAAGAACATGACTGAATTATTATAGTGGCTATTTTATTTTTGTATTTTGTTTTGAAGACTTTCTAATTGTGTTTCTCAAAAGCCATAGTCTTAAGTTGGTGGCTCTCTTAATTTGTATATTTGTACCGACAGTTTATAAGCTGCATTGTTTTTCTTTTTTTTGTGTGCGTGTTCTGTTTGTGTATTGTATACAAGATGTCGGATCAGAAGTGGTATATTGGTGAAAATGATAGTAGAAGTAATGAGGTATGCTAGCTTTTCTAAAAGTGGCATCCATGAATGGATAAAGGGGAAATACACATAGTGGTAATTAACTGGTAAAAAGGCATTTAGAATTAATAAGTAGATTTTGTTTAGTGACAGCTGCTCGAATACATCTTATCAAAAAATAAGGGGGCTGAGTTAGGTAAACTTTAAACCTGAATGTGTCTCTCAGAACCTGAATGCATCAGTCATTGTGGCACAGAAGTGGATTTGGTACAAGGTTAACGCCAATCAATCTGAAAGATGACTAAAATATAAATATGTAATGGAGTTGCACAAATTCCATAATCCTTAAGCAATAGTTCTATACCCTGTATTGATAACTAGACAACTTTTGTCATGCATAACTGCAGAGGAATCTGTTACTTGTCAACCTTTTAAAGTTGTTTGTGTTTGTATATCTATTTTAGGGGACAAAAGCACTTTTTACCAATTGATGCAGTAAGCTGTTGACCATTTTGTATCCTTAGCAACGATTCTGGCTTTAGGTTTCCTTAGCAACATATGAGACATCAAATCAGCTGCCATGTCTGTTTGCTTTTCCAGAGTATGAATGTCAGGTGCTGTTGCCCTTCTGCACCGCATTCACAGTGTGGTCTGGTTCAGCCATGGATCACAGGAACAGAAATAACTATGAAGTGTCACTTTTAGTAAATGTAGCATATCTCGTTTCTGTTTTTATTTTTACATGTCAAAGAGACTGTATATAAATGTAAATTTAATATATTAAACTTGTTAGACATTCTTTCCTGCCGGGTATATGGAATTTGTTTAGGAGGACACGCACGTCCCTATGTGGCAGTCTGCTGGTTGGAAGCACGGGGCCCTGGGTTTCCTTTATTTCTCTCACCCCTGATCAAGGGGAGGGGTCACTGCCTGTCCTATGAGAGAGGCATTCTGGGAATGGACTTCAAGCGGACACTGTGACACCTGAAATGAAGCAGTGCTTCCTGTTGAACCATTCAAAGCTGTTCTGTGTAAAATTTAAAAAATGTATATAATGTACTTCCTCTTGTACAAATAAAGCACTGAAATGGCACGTTTCAAGTCTGAATTTCTTTAAGCAAGTAGCTTCACATTTCCCTTCATGGTGCCGTACGTGAGTGGGTTCTAGGTTGTTTTTCTCCAATGTTTATTTCTCTAAATCTGACCGCTGCTTTCAGCCCCATGTTGGCGTTAACACCCTTCCTCATTCCAACCATGCGAGCACGGCAGGGTTTCCATGCGAGCACGGCAGGGTTTCCATGCGAGCACGGCAGGGTTTCCATGGAAAATAAAAACAAGTCTGGCCTTTTTCTCTTGCTGTTTTGGTAGTACCTTTTCAGGTAAATCTGGTTTCCATGTAGTTTTTTTTTTTTAGGGAGAGAAATTCTACTTCCCAAGTGTACAAACGACCCAATTAATATTAAAATAAAGGAGGGAGTATTTAAATGTTTCCGTCTGTGTTCTAATTTGTGATTACTGAGATTGTGCAGCTTTCTCAATCGGATCCCGCTATGGGTTTAGGTTGTGTTAAAGAACTGCAAGTGCAGCTTGCCTCATTTGGCCACAAAATATCCAAAAAAATATAAAGTAAGGGAAACAAACAAAAAAATAAAATGGATACCAACTTTCCGTAATAAAGCACTGCTACCCATGTATTTACAGAACATTTTTTGACTGTGTATGTGTGTGTATATATATATATACACACACAAGTTTTTCTAACAAATGTACAATAGGCTACCCTGTTTTCCCACCACATAATCTTTTTATAACAAATGCGTGAATCCAGATTCCGCAGGGACAGTGCAAGGCTGTCGCCAGTAACATTCATTTATGTTTGTTGTTGGTACACAGGTAGTCCATATGAGTTCAACACATTTCCAGTAGATGCTAATCCACACAGACATTTCTTGAACTACGTTCTGGAAGTCTTGTATGAAGTTTTAGCAAGCTGATAAGCCCTGTTGTTGTCTTTTTGAACACATTTGTGGAATGTTTAGTGTGTTTTCATTCTTCTGAAACAAATCTTGCTCAATGAATTAGGTTTATGAGATTTTACTTCAACTCTATTGGTGGTCTGATCCCTCAAGCCTGATGTCAGTAGCCCACAGCAATAGATTAGGTGATCACTGACACAAATTCACAGCTATGCTAATTTGAATACATTCTAGGGTACACCATTGCAGACTAAGAACAACTGTGTTCTGGTTTGATGTCTTGTGGCCTGAGCAGGATTTGAGCCCAGGCTGCTGGAGTTGAAAGGCTCAGGAGGCTGCAGAATTGCATCTGCAGCGCCATCTAGACCTTGGATTGCCTTTTACCCCCTTAATTGAGTGCTTGTTCAAACAGTTTCTTAAAATACATTTGAGAGGGACTCAAGTATCACGAGGCAACTGACAATTTGGACGATCCCAACCTGTCAGTAAATTTTAAACACTGTTTTGTGGCCTTGTTGCAGAATTAAAAGTTAGCACCATTTTATATGTGGGACACATGTCCCTTGTACCTTAAAGGGTTAATTCTAATGTGCAGGGTTTTTTTTTTATATACATTAAGGGGGCTGATGTACAGATAGGCGTAGTGCAAACAATTGTAGCTGCGAAATCCAAATTGCTTAGCAGCCTAGCAATTATTTTGCACTGCAGCCTATGTAAGCTTAAGAGCAAAGCAAATCACTCAACCCACACAAATGAGCTGCAGTCATGATAGTGAGGGTACAATGAGTGCCACCTGTGCATCGGGGTATTTAGCAGCCACACTTACAGCCCAGAGGTGAGGTGAGTTAGGAGTACAGAGAACAGTTGGCGCTGTATGAGATTTGTGGAGCACGAAAATCAAACCAAACAAAAAAAAATGTCAGGAAGGGCACCAAAGTCCTCTTGGTGCATAGAAAAGAAAAGAAAAGTTTTCTGAGGAGGAGCTGAGAGTCCTTACGGCTGAGGTCACTCGCAATGAAATTGAGTTGTTTGGAAAAGCCTCAGCCAACATCAGTTATGCTACTAAAGAGGCCATGTGGTCCTCTATAATGGAGAAAGTCAATGCTGTGGGTGTTACCAGGAGGACAGTCAACCAGGTGATGAAAAGGTGGCAGGACCTGCGGCGGCGAACAAAAGCAAAACTCTGAATACAGCACAGGCCTGCAGCAGGAACGCCATCCACATCACAGCTGACACCGCTGGAGAGGCAAGCGGAGAGGACAATCCATCCCAAACAAAGTGACCCTGGGTTTGAATATGCGGGGTCTTCTTCGTCTTGCAATTGCCCAAGTGCAAGGCAAAATCCTTAAATCTCATTATAATGTTTGCACCCGCTTATTATTCCCGATCCCCACCCACTTCCATGCTCTTTTCCTCATTTGAATACATTTCAATATCATTTAAATGGATTAATGATGGCAAAGTGCTAATTTGATAGCGGGTGCAGAACACCAGGGGAAAACCATTCTTTACATACACCGTGCAAATCCCTTTGCACGTATCCTTACATCAGCCCCTAAGTATTTTGATTTACATTTAATTTTAAAATATCCTCCATATGCCCCCTGTATTCATGAACAAATGGTTTGTAACTGATTATATTCATTACATTCCTAAAATTAGTTTGAATTATAATCCCCGTTTGTGTCCCTGTGTGTAAAATACGTTTATGTCGGATGGAACTTTCTGGAGAACTAAGAATAATGATCTACCAAGCAGCACATTTTAAGATGTTTGGTCATTGTTTCTAAACATTGAGCTATTTCATTTTACTACTGTATTGTATATTGTATAGGCCTACTGCACAGATTTATATTTTTACATAATGTAATGTCTACAGAGAACACATTAATGTTATTTAGCACAAATAACATTCAACTGTAAGAATTTGTATTGAATGTATCTATCCACCTGTGCAAAACTGTTTGTATGCTTTGGCTGTACAGACTACAAAATGGCACAGCTTTATAAACCGTGACCGTCACATTATTTATAGGACTTTACTTTGTGGTAGCAGAAAGATGACAGGAAAGGCCGAGGCTTCAGTTTGCGACACCTGCTGGTGAGCAGATGCATTTAAATAAAAATCCTTGAAAGTCCAGTTTCTGGTCACATAGCGCCCTCTAGCGTTCAAAACATACAATACCCGGTTAAACAAATCGCACATCATAGCAACCTCAATTGCAAATTCTGCGATCAGAACATACTTTATTATTATTATTATTATTTATTTCTTAGCAGACGCCCTTATCCAGGACGACTTACAATTGTTACAAGATATCACAATATACATTATACAGATATCACATTATTTTACATACAATTACCCATTTATACAGTTGGGTTTTTACTGGAGCAATCTCGGTAAAGTACCTTGCTCAAGGGTACAACAGCAGTGTCCCCCACTGGGGATTGAACCCACAACCCTCCGGTCAAGAGTCCAGAGCCCTAACCACTACTCCACACTGCTGCCCTAATACTATACTACTGCATATACCGGAATACATACATATCTATCTATCTAAGTGAGTAGGAGGTCGACGCAAAGCATGGCACGTGACTTATTCCTATTATTGCCTTCCTCACCTGCAGGTGTATTTTTACCTTTTATTATTACTATTTATTTATTTGGCAGATGCCTTTCTCCAAGGCGACTTAAAGGTATTACAGGGCAGTACGGGGGTACAATGTAAGATTACTATTTAAATACAGTATCGTTTACAGTAAGTGCAATAATACTTCTAGAATACAATATGAAATAAGTTGCAACAGTTTAGGATTACAACAAGTTATAACTACAATGACATAGTAGTGCAATAATACATTAGCTGAGGATCCAATAACATAGTGTAGGTTAGGCAAGTCCAGTGCAGAGTAGGAGCGGTAGATCAAGAGACTACAAGGGCATCTTAACAGGGGGGTCTTGAGGAGGCGGTGGAAGGCAGTGCGAGGCAGAGCAGTCCTGACGGTCTCCGGTAGCTGGTTCCACCACAGGGGGGCTAGGGAAGAGAAGGAGCGGGCACGGGAGGATGGAGAGTGGAGGGAAGGCATGAGAGGGGAGAGGGGAGAGGGGGTGGAGGGTGGGGGTGTAGGGAGAAATGAGGGACAGCAGGGGGCGGTAGGCAGGAACAAGGGTCTTGAATTGAATGCGTGCAGAGATAGGTAGCCAGTGCAGGGTGCATAGCAGAGGGGTAGCATGAGAGAAGCGAGGTTGGGAGAATACAGGACGAGCAGCAGAACTTTGAATGTGCTGAAGGGGGGCGGATAGCCGAAGCAGGGAGACCAGGCTGGGCCCACGTTGCTTTACATTGTTTGGTACCAACAACCCTTTCACAATACTGCAGAAAAATAACCAGCACAGGTCAGGCTCTATGCAGAAAATAACATGGTCTTAAAAACTGAACTAGCAGCTGCAAAATGTAAACTATTTGTTTTCTAAAACATTGTGGGAGTGGTTTGCAGACAGAGTAATACCAACGAGACACTAGACATGGATTCATTTGAATTAGCAATGTATGTGTAAGAGGTGAGTTACACATTTAGAAAACTAGTCTACGTCGAGGGCTCAACTACTGGATTCAAGCAATAACTAATCCAGTTGCTGGGATTGCATTATTCTTATGTTTCATATGTAGACACTTTCACATGCTAATTTCACAAGTAAGAAGTCCTGATAAATGTAGGATTAACACTTGAGCTGCCTGTGAACACAGAATAGCTACAGCAACTTCTCTTATTTACGAAAAGAGCTGTCAGGCTTTTGTTGTAAAGTTTTTAATCAAATATAATTTTCTCTTGAAATGACTCCTTTTGGGGATATTATAAACAGAGATTGTACAGCACATCACAACCCTGATAAAAGTAGCATACATTTATTGATACACATTTTAGAGTATAAAGGTAAGATACATGCAGAGAGTTAATGTAGGCTTTTACATGTGGGGGAAATGCATTCTTCAACCCAATATAACGCAAGTTACGTGTAATTGCTGTGTTGAGTCCTGGAAGAACAGCAGACCCAAACCCCTCTGTAAAACTGCCTTTTGTTACAGTTTTATTGTTACAGTGTAATTGGGCACAGTAATCATTTTATCATATTTTTCAGACTAGAACATTTCAAATAACAAATCTCTCACTGATCTTCACCAAGGTGAATGAAATAATGAAGGAATTACTGTAGTTGGAAGGAAGTGCTGCAATGGAAGAGTCCATGTTCATCAGGAGGGCATACAGGGTCATGACTCAGATGAAATACTTTTTCAATCCATCATGTTATATTGCAGCCCAACCCTTCATGTCGTGTGAGTGTATACAGAAGGAATGTTGCTGCGCTAGATCAGTAATCTCCTGAAACTACCCTAACCATTCTAACCACATTGCTGGGATCAACAACCTGTTGGTATTTGTTGCAATAAAGTTATTGAACTAAGTCCAGTGTCTGAAAAGTAAATCTTCCTCATTGATGATATGCAGCCCCTACAGCCAGCTGATACTTCATATCCGGGTCCTGCCCGCTGTCCCACAGTCATAAGGTGTACATTATTGTTTGTGTGTGAGTGTCCAATTAGTACTGGGACAGGGTAGGGCACCTTGAGGACCCAATATGGCTTTGGAATCCTCTGCTGAATTCCTTGAAACACTACGTTTCACAGACTGAGAGAAACAGCTGTGACTCCCAGGGATAAAAAGGATGTATTGGTTCTGGATCGATGGAATGCAACGGTTTAGGATTACAACAAGTTATAACTACAATGACATAGTAGTGCAATAATACATTAGCTGAGGATCTAATAACATGGTGTAGGTTAGGCAAGTCCAGTGCAGAGTAGGAGCGGTAGATCAAGAGACTACAAGGGCATCTTAACAGAGGGGTCTTGAGGAGGCGGTGGAAGGCAGTGCGAGGCAGAGCAGTCCTGACGGTCTCCGGTAGCTGGTTCCACCACAGGGGGGCTAGGGAAGAGAAGGAGCGGGCACGGGAGGATGGAGAGTGGAGGGAAGGCATGAGAGGGGAGAGGGGAGAGGGGGTGGAGGGTGGGGGTGTAGGGAGAAATGAGGGACAGCAGGGGGCGGTAGGCAGGAACAAGGGTCTTGAATTGAATGCGTGCAGAGATAGGTAGCCAGTGCAGGGTGCATAGCAGTGGGGTAGCATGAGAGAAGCGAGGTTGGGAGAATACAGGACGAGCAGCAGAACTTTGAATGTGCTGAAGGGGGGCGGATAGCCGAAGCAGGGAGACCAGGCTGGGCCCACGTTGCTTTACATTGTTTGGTACCAACAACCCTTTCACAATACTGCAGAAAAATAACCAGCACAGGTCAGGCTCTATGCAGAAAATAACATGGTCTTAAAAACTGAACTAGCAGCTGCAAAATGTAAACTATTTGTTTTCTAAAACATTGTGGGAGTGGTTTGCAGACAGAGTAATACCAACGAGACACTAGACATGGATTCATTTGAATTAGCAATGTATGTGTAAGAGGTGAGTTACACATTTAGAAAACTAGTCTACGTCGAGGGCTCAACTACTGGATTCAAGCAATAACTAATCCAGTTGCTGGAATTGCATTATTCTTATGTTTCATATGTAGACACTTTCACATGCTAATTTCACAAGTAAGAAGTCCTGATAAATGTAGGATTAACACTTGAGCTGCCTGTGAACACAGAATAGCTACAGCAACTTCTCTTATTTACGAAAAGAGCTGTCAGGCTTTTGTTGTAAAGTTTTTAATCAAATATAATTTTCTCTTGAAATGACTCCTTTTGGGGATATTATAAACATAGATTGTACAGCACATCACAACCCTGATAAAAGTAGCATACATTTATTGATACACATTTTAGAGTATAAAGGTAAGATACATGCAGAGAGTTAATGTAGGCTTTTACATGTGGGGGAAATGCATTCTTCAACCCAATATAACGCAAGTTACGTGTAATTGCTGTGTTGAGTCCTGGAAGAACAGCAGACCCAAACCCCTCTATAAAACTGCCTTTTGTTACAGTTTTATTGTTACAGTATGATTGGGCACTGTAATCATTTTATCATATTTTTCAGACTAGAACATTTCAAATAACAAATCTCTCACTGATCTTCACCAAGGTGAATGAAATAATGAAGGAATTACTGTAGTTGGAAGGAAGTGCTGCAATGGAAGAGCCCATGTTCATCAGGAGGGCATACAGGGTCATGACTCAGATGAAATACTTTTTCAATCCATCATGTTATATTGCAGCCCAACCCTTCATGTCGTGTGAGTGTATACAGAAGGAATGTTGCTGCGCTAGATCAGTAATCTCCTGAAACTACCCTAACCATTCTAACCACATTGCTGGGATCAACAACCTGTTGGTATTTGTTGCAATAAAGTTATTGAACTAAGTCCAGTGTCTGAAAAGTAAATCTTCCTCATTGATGATATGCAGCCCCTACAGCCAGCTGATACTTCATATCCGGGTCCTGCCCGCTGTCCCACAGTCATAAGGTGTACATTATTGTTTGTGTGTGAGTGTCCAATTAGTACTGGGACAGGGTAGGGCACCTTGAGGACCCAATATGGCTTTGGAATCCTCTGCTGAATTCCTTGAAACACTACGTTTCACAGACTGAGAGAAACAGCTGTGACTCCCAGGGATAAAAAGGATGTATTGGTTCTGGATCGATGGAATGCAACAGTTTAGGATTACAACAAGTTATAACTACAATGACATAGTAGTGCAATAATACATTAGCTGAGGATTCAATAACATGGTGTAGGTTAGGCAAGTCCAGTGCAGAGTAGGAGCGGTAGATCAAGAGACTACAAGGGCATCTTAACAGGGGGGTCTTGAGGAGGCGGTGGAAGGCAGTGCGAGGCAGAGCAGTCCTGACGGTCTCCGGTAGCTGGTTCCACCACAGGGGGGCTAGGGAAGAGAAGGAGCGGGCACGGGAGGATGGAGAGTGGAGGGAAGGCATGAGAGGGGAGAGGGGAGAGGGGGTGGAGGGTGGGGGTGTAGGGAGAAATGAGGGACAGCAGGGGGCGGTAGGCAGGAACAAGGGTCTTGAATTGAATGCGTGCAGAGATAGGTAGCCAGTGCAGGGTGCATAGCAGAGGGGTAGCATGAGAGAAGCGAGGTTGGGAGAATACAGGACGAGCAGCAGAACTTTGAATGTGCTGAAGGGGGGCGGATAGCCGAAGCAGGGAGACCAGGCTGGGCCCACGTTGCTTTACATTGTTTGGTACCAACAACCCTTTCACAATACTGCAGAAAAATAACCAGCACAGGTCAGGCTCTATGCAGAAAATAACATGGTCTTAAAAACTGAACTAGCAGCTGCAAAATGTAAACTATTTGTTTTCTAAAACATTGTGGGAGTGGTTTGCAGACAGAGTAATACCAACGAGACACTAGACATGGATTCATTTGAATTAGCAATGTATGTGTAAGAGGTGAGTTACACATTTAGAAAACTATTCTACGTCGAGGGCTCAACTACTGGATTCAAGCAATAACTAATCCAGTTGCTGGAATTGCACTATTCTTATGTTTCATATGTAGACACTTTCACATGCTAATTTCACAAGTAAGAAGTCCTGATAAATGTAGGATTAACACTTGAGCTGCCTGTGAACACAGAATAGCTACAGCAACTTCTCTTATTTATGAAAAGAGCTGTCAGGCTTTTGTTGTAAAGTTTTTAATCAAATATAATTTTCTCTTGAAATGACTCCTTTTGGGGATATTATAAACAGAGATTGTACAGCACATCACAACCCTGATAAAAGTAGCATACATTTATTGATACACATTTTAGAGTATAAAGGTAAGATACATGCAGAGAGTTAATGTAGGCTTTTACATGTGGGGGAAATGCATTCTTCAACCCAATATAACGCAAGTTACGTGTAATTGCTGTGTTGAGTCCTGGAAGAACAGCAGACCCAAACCCCTCTATAAAACTGACTTTTGTTACAGTTTTATTGTTACAGTGTAATTGGGCACAGTAATCATTTTATCATATTTTTCAGACTAGAACATTTCAAATAACAAATCTCTCACTGATCTTCACCAAGGTGAATGAAATAATGAAGGAATTACTGTAGTTGGAAGGAAGTGCTGCAATGGAAGAGCCCATGTTCATCAGGAGGGCATACAGGGTCATGACTCAGATGAAATACTTTTTCAATCCATCATGTTATATTGCAGCCCAACCCTTCATGTCGTGTGAGTGTATACAGAAGGAATGTTGCTGCGCTAGATCAGTAATCTCCTGAAACTACCCTAACCATTCTAACCACATTGCTGGGATCAACAACCTGTTGGTATTTGTTGCAATAAAGTTATTGAACTAAGTCCAGTGTCTGAAAAGTAAATCTTCCTCATTGATGATATGCAGCCCCTACAGCCAGCTGATACTTCATATCCGGGTCCTGCCCGCTGTCCCACAGTCATAAGGTGTACATTATTGTTTGTGTGTGAGTGTCCAATTAGTACTGGGACAGGGTAGGGCACCTTGAGGACCCAATATGGCTTTGGAATCCTCTGCTGAATTCCTTGAAACACTACGTTTCACAGACTGAGAGAAACAGCTGTGACTCCCAGGGATAAAAAGGATGTATTGGTTCTGGATCGATGGATCATTATTATTATTATTATTTATTTCTTAGCAGACGCCCTTATCCAGGGCGACTTACAATCATAAGCAAATACATTTCAAGTGTTACAATACAAGTAATACAATGAGAGCAAGAAATACAATAACTTTTGTTCAAGTGTGACAAACCACAATTCAATAATACAGCAGATAATAGTGATAGTTACATCATATAGTCCCAGGTGTCGAGTGCACTGAAGCATTCATTTCCAGTAGCCAAATACAACCTTGTGGCAGGATAGCTTGAGCGGTGATGTCAGACCCGGAAGAAGAGACAGTATTGCAGGGTATAAAATGCGCTGATGTGCCAATTTAATAATAAATAAAAAAGATTAAAAAAAAACACAGAACAAAACAAAATGGCTCAAATAGCAATTGTAGTTATTTCTCTTTATAACACTGCAGGTGTTTTATATGATGGTTGAGGGACTGCATGAGTCTAATAATTTTGCGTGACGGTCATCTAATTATAGAATCAGTAGCTGATCAGTCACGCATTCTCACAAGGTATAAAAAACAATAACAAATAATGACGGAGAGCACCTTGTTGGACAAATATAAAATACAAAACAATATGCAGTGTGGTGGGGAGTACCCTGTCACAGCCATGAAGCCATTTCTTTATGTATTTTGAATGTATTTTCTTGGCTCTACGCTTGATTTACTGCAAAGGTTTGACTGTGTGACACACTGGAGGACAGTCACAGGGTACGATTCAAGCACAGGGCGCGGCACTTTGATTACATGAAAGAATCTGACAAATGTGACACGATGATGAGAACATACCTAAGGGGATCTTCTTTAATCAATCAACACACTGCTATTGTCTGAGCTGATTTCGAAATGCATCTATTTGTGCGTGTGTGTCTTCCTTATTAACAAGGATTTGCATGATGTTGTGAAACTAGAGGCATTTGTTATGACACGGAGAGGGGTAGATTACATCTAAAGCTAAACAAGCAGAACAGAAGCATCTGTTTGAAGGTAGCAATACACTGGTGCTATTGTTAGTACCAATCTGTATATAGATATACACAATATAACGAAATAATCTGATAAATGTGGTACAACAAATCTGAGAAATGCGGTAGGATGAGAAGTAACCCATAGGATTTTGAATGTGGGCTACAAGCTGTATTGCAGTGGGGCTTTGTCAGGATTTAGATTTCAACATTGGCTTTAAGCTCAAAACATTTATTATTATCATTTTAATTAAGAGAAACAAAAAGAAAAAAAATCTTAGGTTATGAAACAGGGGATGTGTTAAGTGTGTGGGTAGTCACTGGAAAATACTGACACAGACACAGAGCATTGGTGTTGATACGCCGCTCAGGTGTACAGATTTAATTTTCAATACAGGTGCTGACACTAGGGTGTCAAGTCGAATTCACACTCCCAAATATGGACACCAAAAAAAAAAAGAAAAGAAAATATGTACACAGTACAGAACTTTCATTACTGAGCTACAGTCATTGCAGTTTATGGTAGCTGGGAAAGGGTAAATTACCTTGAACTTTATTTCAGTCTGCTTTATTGTCCTTGTTTGTTTAATTTGGCCAGCGTGACTCTGTCACGTTTACATGCAAAATTAGTGCAAAACAGAAACGTGTATTTCATTTTAGGTTTGAGTTAGGACTTTGGAGTTTACACTAGTGGGATTCCCGTAGCTAAACCAGGCACAGACCATAATAACAGTGACTAAGTTAATCAGAGAGCGATGGAGAATCCGCCATTAAGCAGTACATAACTTAGTGTTCCTGTTTCTTGTGCTCCTCCAGATAGAGAAAGAAAAATATATAAATAAATGATTGTTTATTTTGAAGCCCTCCGTTGATCATTATAATTATAGTATTGTATAGCCTTTCGATTGCGTCTCCATCTTCTGACACATCTCACATGCCAAAGTTTCTCTTTTCTTCAGCAAACCAAATTACTTTTCTTTTAAAAGCTGCTTTAAATAATGTTCATGAAGTTCGCTGTGCAGCCATTTAATATACCGGTACAGTACCAAGAGTAATATCTGTAGTGGGCAGTACTGTGTACAGTTGGTCTTGTTCAAGCGCACCAGAATAATTGACATGCGCAAATGTAAATTGGTACCCTAAAAACCCCAGATTTGAACTTTTAGTTTGGCCACAAAAGTGCAACATAAATTCGAGTAAATACGGTATATATATATGGGGTAAAGTGGCAGGTGGTCAAGGCTGGTCAGCGGCAAGAATAGCAGACTCACAGGCAGTAACTGCACTTTTATTATTTACAACAAAACAAAAGGTTTAAACAAAACACAAATCAAAGGTCACCCAAGCTCAGCTAACACGGTGCATACTTTTTTTCTTTCTGTTCAGGTCTGGCAGCACCTTCACTGAACTCTTTCTCACAACACACATGTGCAGAGCCTCTGGTAAGGTAGTGTGGAAGTCAAGGCTGGCCAGCAGCAGAAACAGCAGGGGCAGGAGCAGAAGGCTGCAGTTTTTGCCCACTTTTATTAAATTTAAAGAACAAACAGAAGTTTGTAAGCCTGGGTGACTTCTAGTCTTCTTAAATGATTCCGTGTGACAGGATAGCCACAGAGGGAAGACTCAAAGATAGGAAAATGCAGTGAAACAAAATACTTTTATTTACCAAAACACAAAATAAAAAGGCACGAGGGCCAAACAAAAGGTACAAACACAAAACAAAGGTTTCCAAACAAAACCCTGGAACAAATAAATCAAATTAAACAAGTACCTATATATACACTTTTACAGGTAACACTTACTCCCTGTGTCTCACCAAACCAAACCAGTTTAAAACCCAACAACCCTGCAATCTAAAATGCTAAAAATAATAATGATTTGAAAACTACAAATCGATTAAATCTCTAACAAAAGCGCATTTCCCCAAAATATAAATAATAAAAAGTTATTACAAACTTGTAACAGCGTAAAACATTTTACAGGAAACCATAGAACTGAAATGGACTTTAAAGAAATATCAATTTAAATATGTAAAAACTATTTCTATAAATAAGGTGACCAGATTTTGAAGTCCTTAAACTGGGACAATATGGAAATATTGTGATTAACTTCCAACTTCCAAGCTACGGGGAAGCTCTAGGGTTTTTATTTTCACTTTGGCAATGTTTGATCTAATATCACATTGAAAGAGTGAATGCAGAGACTCATGGTGATATTCAGAGAGGAATCTTTTACTTTCAAAAACGTTTTTGTGAATAAATGATCTTATTGTCTTTGCAATTTCATTTCTACACAACACGTAATTACATTACACAGTAGCAATTCAATAATATCAAATTCAGAGATTCTAATTAATTTGCTGATTACAGCTGCAAATCTAGTCCCTTTTCTGCCTAAGAAACTGCATCTTCTCTCTTTGATTACCACTTTCCATCTCGCTCTACTTCTATGCTTTTGTCCAGTGTCCAATCTGCAAACCAGGCCCTCCCTGTATGAAAACATTACATATCTCAATATTTCTATTTATTAAATGGTTACTTCATAGAATCTATTTTTTTTTCTTACCATTTCTTATCATTTAATATGACATGGTATTTGTCTGTATAGTTTTTTCTATTGCAGTTTCTGCTTGGATCATTAGTGTGCCGTGATTAATAGATACTAGGAATTTTCAGCCACTTTCTACTATTAAAACTATTACTATTAAAGGTGATGAAAAGTGTTCAATATTATTTGACTGCGTGCAATAAATGAAGCCCACTAATCAGCATTTCTGAGTTTTGTTTAGAAGCTGCCCTGATTGCAGAAACAGGAATTTCCTTCTGAAGTAGTTATTAAGTATGGTAAATAATAATTGACGTAGGCAAACCCTTTACGTTTCTCCGAATAGTTCTATTTCCAAATTCTTGCTGTAAGCTGACGGGCATTGCTTAAAACAGAAAGGAACCTGTTAAACTTGTTAATTGCATAATGACATTTCCTGCCTATTCCATTTTTTGGTACCAATTAATAATCATAAGAAAATGACAATCTAAATTAACTACACGTTTTCTTTTCTGATCTTGGATGGAGTATAAAATGTGCAGAGAAGTTTTCAGATTGTCAGGAGACACTTTCTCATTATTACTGATTGGTACTGGAAAACTGCACAGACATACAATTAACACATTTTAACAGGTTTCTTTCTGTTTAAATGATACCTGCCGGCTTAAAACATGTTAAAAAGGAAATTTGGAAATAAAACTATTTTGAGAAATTTAAAGGGATCGACCCCACCCCAAGCTCCCCAGTAATTTGAGCTCTGACCTTTGCCTCTTTTGCTTAAACTAATAGATTTGATAAAGTAAAATGTCTTATAAAATACCTTATATAGCTATTAGTCTGGTTCCAGTCTCAGAATGGTCATATCTGTGGAAATAGGAAAGCATGCAACAGAATGCTGACAAGTGCAACTCCCATAATCCCTCACTTTGTGCCCTGATGAACATTTGTAATACTTTTACCATGTGTAGGTGTTCCCACCACAACTTGAAGTTTGGATCTGCAGCATGGCTTTCACCAAACTGGGATAGTACATCTTTGAACCTCTGTATTGATAGGATTGTAATTAGATGTTCCTCATCTTCTTCAATATCTCCTTTCTCAATACGTTGTTTGAATTCATGGTCTTCATTCTGCAGATATTCAAGAAACTGTAGTATAAGTATCTGGTATCTGCCACATAGCTTGGACTGAGATTTTGTGTGCTCTTATTGTTTTCTCATAGTCTTTGCCAGCCATTGCATTTTCTGCTGTTTTCTGTCCTAGCAGGCCACTGTCAGTCCAAACTTCCAAAAGTCCTGTAGACTGCAAATGCTGGCCTATTGCCTTCATGAAGTTCATTGCAGTGTGAAGACCACCAAGTCTAGGGATCAGAAACTCTTGATACTCTTTATTGCAGTGTGAAGACCACCAAGT
Organism: Acipenser ruthenus; assembly: GCF_902713425.1. Classification (NCBI taxonomy): domain Eukaryota; kingdom Metazoa; phylum Chordata; class Actinopteri; order Acipenseriformes; family Acipenseridae; genus Acipenser; species Acipenser ruthenus. Next base: position 15,932,869 of record NC_081212.1, on the reverse strand, counting down.
CTAGGGATCAGAAACTCTTGATACTCTTTATTGCAGTGTGAAGACCACCAAGTCTAGGGATCAGAAACTCTTGACACTCTGTATTAAATCCTAGTATAGTCTCTTGAGTGAAAACAAACAGGCGAATCCACAGAATTTGTTAAGTGTACTTGACCTGAAGAAAAGATAATGCTGCTTCCAGGATTGGAGGCAAAATGTAAACAGGGCCACCATGCTCCAGACGAGATAAAAGCAAGTTCTAATACATTTCACAGGTATTGTTAAAACGTATATTGATGCGATACTGCCTATTTAAATCTATGTTTTTTGTTCTAGTACACTTAAGTGGCTTGTGAGTATCTTGCTGTGGCTCTGGCAGATATGAAAGTTGCTCTAAAGAAATAGGCTGTTTTTTTGGTTATATGGTTGGAATGTGTTTGCACCCCCAGGGTTTGTTTGGCTTGATAACATTTTAAAACTTGCTTGACAGGATGCTGAATGGGAGAGGTAGTGTATGAATATGTGAGTTGTTTTCAAAAGAACGACATTCAAGGTACTATGTAAAAGTTGACATTTAAAGTAGGTCTGAGCCTTCTGGAAAAATTGCATGTTCCTTTTTCACATTTCTGAAAAAAAGTAAATTGATTTGGACAAGTTATTGAGATATCAGAATCAGGGGGTACTGTCCAAGCCATTATAGTGTACCAAGATACTCAGCTCCACCTTTCACCTTTGCATCATTCTCTTTATCAAGGGACAATTGGTTTGCATCAGATTATGTACTGTATCAAACTTAATACATAATAAATGTGTAAATTGTAGTCAATTAATCTTGAGAATTGCTTATCAAGTTGTGATTAAACATTGAATTTCTAATTCTTATTCTTTACTATTTTGTAATACTGCTGATACATGTCATGGTCTTTCACTTTTTCATCACACTGATAGCTCTTATTTGACAGTGGCAAAGCACCTCCTTGTAAAAAAACTATATATAGCTCAAGGTCAGATATTTGGGTGGAATGTGGGCTTTGGCTAATGATTTTTGCTGATGTCAAATGTATTTTTAAAAGATAATAACATGTGAGGTGGGATCCCATAGTTGTCAAATGAATACACTTCAAAACAGAAATGAGTTCTTGAATGAGGCACCTGCTGGAATACAGATCATCTAGCAATAATAGGCGCACAGTGCCTGTGATACTTCACCCTCGTATTCTGAAGAGTTCTTTGAAATAGAAGGTTGGTAACCAGTCCACCATATTTATATCCATATTGCATTTAGTTTTATTGCTCCAAATTGTTTATTATATTGCATAGGATTTCAATCAAATATTGCACTGTTGGCAATGCAGACAGTAATACAATTTGTTGTTGATAAAACCCTTGATGCTGAATCATTATAGAATAAGCTATTTATTTTAATTGTTTCATGTTAGCCTACTGGTAGCCTTATTATTATTATTATTATTATTATTATTATTATTATTATTATTATTATTATTATTATTATTATTATTATTTAATATTTATTTATTTATTTATTTATTTATTTCTTAGCAGCCGCTTACCCAGGGCGACTATCAAGAATTACAGTACAATTAAGAGCAAGATACAAAATACAATGACTTCAATCCAAATAAAAGCAAATACAAAACACAGTACGATTTGATATCGGGGCAGTTCAAGTGCAGATAACAGTGTTGATAGTTACATCAGGGTTAGATACGAGTGCAACTGAAATACAAAATACTACAGATTGGGTTACGTGCAGGATTAAATACAGCAAAATAGGGAGCAGATAGGGAGCAGATAGGGAGCAGATAGGGAGCAGATTGTCCAGGGGGAGAGTTGAGTTTTACAATTAACTTTGTCAAGTGGTATTTAGAAGTGATTCATCATAATCTGAGTTTGAAAAGAACAGACAGAGACGGGGGCAGTGGCAATGAAACATCTGTTTATAACCACCAGTCTTTTTTAAGAGTGATCCAAATCTTTTTTTAAAAAGCTGAAAGTTTACGATATTTTTTTAAAACTATTTATTTACAGAATGGGAGAAGCAGCAGAGCGATCAGAATGGCGAATTGATTTGAATATTTACTTTTGCCTTTTTTCATTACTTCAGTTAATCATTGGTGTCCAATTCAGACTCATTCACTATCTCATGTACACTTCGGTTTCCCAAAAGGTCAACATCTACATGAATCTCGTCAGTCGTGTTTATTGTGATAAATTTCAATATTTTTTTTTCTCAAAATTCTACTGGCGTATGTATGTCTATCAGTGATTTTCCCCTTTTTGTAGTGCCGACCCATGGTGATATGCTATATCAACACCCCCATGTGACCTGTTTTGACCAATGAGGACAGCGTATTTAAAAAAAAAACATTTTATAATTTTCAGTTACATTCTGTGTTTGTTTGTTTTTTAAAGCCCAATTGCTTCAACAGAACATACTTACTGTATTCTACCTTTAAAAAAAATGTCTGCCCACCAATTTGGGCTAAAAACACAATAAAACAGATGTGTTTAAATATATTGCGTTTTTTAAAATGTTCCTCCCATTATGATGGATTTCTTTTTTTTTTTTTCTAGTCACTTTAGCAGTGGTCGGGAAGATTTGAGTTGCTCTTCCAATTAAAACCAGGGATCAGACTTCATCACCTGTCATTGCTAGCACTGTGGTATAGCCAGAATTGTTGTTAATATAGGCATGTTGAATCCAGGGTTTAAGTTAAAATGTAATTTATTCTTGCATTTTAGACAATATTGTAGTTTTTGTTTTATTGAACATTATTATATTTTAATGTTACACAGTAGCACTGCCTCTCTTGCCTCCTCTAAGGAGCCTCCAGTGGTGGCTTCAATTTAATCAACAATTTACTCAAAGCCTCCACTAGTGTTTACTACTATTATAACAACCATGACTTACATAAAGAAGGAAAAACATTGAGTGATAGCTCGCATCAGTCGATTTTCATCATCATCCATCAACAGTCCAAAGCACATTTGACCATTGTTCCATAGTTCAATTTCTGTGTTCTTGTGCATACTGTAGCCTTTTAGTCTTGTTCCCCTTTCTTAACAGAGGTATTCTTACTGCAACACATCCTTTAAGTCCTGATTTCAAGAGTGACCTTCGTACTGTTGATTTGATGGACAACGACTGCGCCTTCTGCCAGTTCTGTTGTCAATTCAGCGCTTGTCTTCTTTCTATTCCTTAAGGATATTATCTTCAACAAGTATTGGTCATCCTTGTAACACAGATTTTTGGGTCTTCCAGTCCTGGGTTTGTCAATTACAGATGATGTTTCTCTGTACTTGTTTGATTATGCTTCAGATACCACAGCTTGAAAATCGAGTGATGTGAGCTATTTCACTCAATGTTTTTCCTTCTTTATGTAAGTCAAGGTTGTTATAATAGTAGAAAACACTAGTGGAGGCTTTGAGTAAATTGTTAATGCTCATAATGCTTCAGAGTAGAAAAATGCAACATGTCTAAGACTTTTGCATAGCATATATATAAGTTTTTGCTCAAAGAGCCAACTTCCCAATGTTTCAATATGTTTAACATACCTTTGTCAAAGGAGAGTGTGTTTGAAAACAGACACTGGCGGTATTTATAGGCTTTTTTATGCCATGGTAACCACACATTTATTTATCTTTAAATCTAATGTCTAATGTGATGTTATTCACTGTGTAGCTAATGATGTAACAATCCACTGTTCCTTTCTATTTAAAACCTTCAGGCATCATGGTATATTCCAAATATGTCATCCACACATCTGATATCTTAATGCGTTTGATATGCAATTATTTGTAGAGTTATCTAATGTTTTGATACATATGTTATTTTAATAAATAGAATTAAAGAGACTGGGGTCAGTGCAGATGATATCTCATGAGCATGACTTAATATCCTGTGTGTGCACATGTGCAAATGAGGTTGCTGTAGTAGCTTCCAGAACAAGCGAGCGATGAAACGTGTTGGCGGATGAAGAATACAAGATTAGTCGATTTTTAAGGTAATTAACCAATGACAATATTTTACAATTGTATTTGTAGTACACTTTAGGAACACGCATGCCTGCTTAGAAGGAATACATGCCAGAATGAGGGAGGTAGGGGAGAGGTGCTGAAGATGGGAGGCGGAATAATCGTATTTACTATTTACACATTACTTGCCGTTACAGGAAATTCTAAGGCATAGACGAAGATCGAAGGCAAGCATCACACCTAATAGAACTGTATGTTAAACTCGGAATGAAATACAAAGATATACTTGGCGAACATGCTGTTCAACATGGCATCATCATCATCAAAGGCGTCTCAAAGGAATACTGGGGGAGAACGGCAAGTAATCAAATTCATCAGTTAGCAACAACAAGGCTCTGGGAATTTACATGGCTACTGGTGGATGTACAGAAAATGCAGGGAGAATGGACTGAATGTAAAGAAAACAGAAGTGAGATTAATTTTAGCAGAACTGGATCCGATTTGAATACACCGTGTAACAAATTTTTTTTTTTTTTGGTTCCTGAGTAGTAAGTGTTATTTCGTAATTGCTTATGCCTCAAAAGTATAGAAAATGGCTATTATTCCCCACAAACTTTGCTTTTGTGACCAGGACAGTGATATTTTGAAATTTACCTATTTTCCAGAACATTCCAGATAGATTCAGTGCTGAGTAAACTTGGAGTAACTTCTAGAACTTTCTAGAACTTTCCAGTAATATAAATAGTAGTATAAATACAGGGGCCTTAAGCCCACCAGTTCAGTTTAGTTCCAGCTGCCTAAGTGGATACATATCTGCATTTTTCTGAGATGGCATCAAGGTCATAGGAGACTTCAAAATGGTGGCATTCCTGATGGGTCTCCAAGGCGGTTTTACCAAGTTTCCCTGCTATCTTTGCCTTTGGGACAGCAGGGACACCAAGGCGCACTACCACAGGCGGGACTGGCCACAGCGGACCGAGTTCTCTGTGGGGAGGAACAACGTCAAGTGGGAGCCACTGGTGGACCCCCGGAAGGTGCTGATGCCACCACTGCACATCAAATTGGGCCTTATGAAACAATTTGTCAGAGCTCTAGATAAGGAGTCGGCAGCCTTCAAGTACCTTCAAGACTTCTTCCCTAAGCTGTGTGAGGCAAAGGTCAAAGCCGTTATCTTCGTCGGACCACAGATAAAGAAGATCCTGGAGTGCAATGAATTCCCCAAGAAGCTCACTAGTAAGGAGAAAGCGGCTTGGAACAGCTTTGTCGCAGTGGTTCAGGGCTTCCTGGGCAATCACAAGGCCGAAAACTATGTGGAGCTGGTTGAGACTCTGATGAAGAACTACGGCACAATGGGCTGTATGTAGGATGTCCCTCAAAGTCCATATCCTTGATGCTCATCTTGATAAATTCAAGGAGAACATGGGAGCGTACTCGGAGGAGCAAGGCGAGCGCTTCCACCAGGATATACTGGACTTTGAACGCCGCTACCAAGGACAGTATAACGAGAACATGATGGGAGACTACATTTGGGGGCTGATTCGTGAAAGTGATTTACAGTATAATCGTAAATCTCGAAAAACTACTCACTTCTAAATCTTTTGTAGTCATTTTTGTATTACTTTAGTATAAATACATGTTAATTTGGATTCATATGTTGTTTTTTTCTGACTTTATGTGAACGAAAAGACACAAATTCGCCCGTTTTCTCATTGGAAATAGGTAAATTTCAAAATATCACTGTCTGGTCACAAAAGCAAAGTTTGTGGGGAATAATAGCCATTTTCTATACTTTTGAGGCATAAGCAATTAGGAAATAACACTTACTACCCAGGAACAAAAATTGTGTTACATAGTGATATCGACGAAGAAGGCGACTTCGCAGGAGAGCATATTTTGCTCCAGGTCCCAATTATATTTGGCACGTAGACTCTTACGATAAATTGAAACCTTTTGGAATTTGTATCAATGGATGCATAGATGGATTCTCAGGTAAAATGATTTGGTTGAAGACTTACTTTACTAATAGTAACCCCAAGATAATAGTTGGTTATTACATAGAAGCCCTGGAAGAGAATGGTGGATGTCCAGGAATTGTAGGAGCGGTGATTTTTAAGACGCAATGCACCCGAGGTAACGTCCAGGGAAAGACACTACATCGAAGGTGTAAGCACTGCAAAACACAGAATTGAAAGTTTGTGGGGCATTCTCCATAAAGAGGGCATTGAATTTTGGATACAGCTGTTCAGTAAACTGAAAGATGAAGGCGAATTCGATGGTGATTACTTAGATAAAGCACTGCTTCAATGTTGTTTCATGGGAATAATTCAGGTGGGTAAATACAGTCATCCTTAATTAAAGTGACCAGAAGGTGCCAAAAACCCTGCATTATAACTTTTTTTTTTATTTTTTTATTTTATTTTTTTATTTTTTTATTTATAGAGCAAGCCTACAACATGCTCTATTAAGAAATACTTTTTTTAATATAATTGTACTAAAATTAAAGGGTTGTGTTAAGAACTTGACTTCCCAACAGTCTATATTTCCTGTCACTTTATGTTAAAGGAAAATAAGATGCTGGTGTTAAATGTAACAAAAACTAAGGAAGCACACATCCATACCTATTTATTATTGTTATTATTATTTATTTCTTAGCAGACACCCTTATCCAGGGTGACTTACAATTGTTACAAGATATCACATTATTTTTAGATACAATTACATTATTTTTTACACATTTTTTTACTTACAATTACCCATTTATACAGTTGGGTTTTTACTAGAGCAATCTAAGTAAAGTACCTTGCTCAAGGGTACAGCAGCAGTGACCCCCCCTCCTGGGATTGAGCCCACGACCCTCTGGTCAATAGTCCAGAGCCCTAACCACTATTCCACACTGCTGCCCATTTAGAAATGGTTTTACGAACATTCTAATTTAGCAACATATGTAAGGGAACTAAAAAAATAGTTTTTACACATCGTTGCATTTTAAAGCTAACCTTCATTAGCACATTTTATGCAAATTGCAAAATCAAAAGGATGTTTCTTTAAAATTAGCAAATGCATGTAATCCCTGCTAAAATGTTCAATGCAGCAGCTGTAGTTTTTACTACCAGCATCTACCAGTGTACTACCAGTGTATGTTTGTGCTATGTTTCTTAGGAGGAGCTAACTTCCGGCTGCCACAGCATCCCCAAAATCTTTGTTTGCTCTCCAAAGCCCCTCGGCTGCACTTGCTGGATGACTTTCTCCTCCCTCGATTCCTCTTGTTTCTTGGTACTGTCTTTTTTCACAGCTGTTAACCAGCATTTGATCAAAAGTGACATGTAGTTATGGCTGTGTATTGTTTTACAGGGCTTATTCAGTGGATTTTTGCTCAACAGAGTATTGCTAGTATGCCCGGAGCGGGGGCGATCTTTCCGAAAGAGATGAAAAGACTCCACTCCCATTTGTCTTACTTCTGTCCAATGATAGGGGTTTCCACTCTATCATTGCATCCTCCCTCTGTGGGGGAAAGGGGGGTTGCATACCAAGTTGTACCTAGCGGGGCACATCCATCATGTCTTTCAGTTCCCCTCCCCATCTCACACTATCTCTGCTAATCTCCCGCCTTTTGGCATTTAGCTCAGACATCCATCTGTGACTTTGAGTCGTGTTAGGCCATGCAAAACTGCACATAGTTGGTTTTGCCGATGGGAAATGAAAGAACTCGAAACTTACACAATACTGTATAGAAACTTAATATAAAAGCATATTAAAGCAACTGAATTAGTAAGCACATTAAAATGACTATAAAAACACATTCACACACAATTTAAACCTACTGATTAAAACAACTTAACTATAAAAGACACACACATACACAAAATGTGAAACTTATAATTAATAACATAATTAATACCTCATGCAGAAACCCATCACTACAGTCCACCCTATTTTGTACTGAATTGTACAACGGCAATCAAGTACAACCAATTATGTATTTTATTAGTTATTCCTGAGCTTAATAAAGCTATTGAGTAAAATTATGCTTTGTAATGAGTCAGAAACTGTTGTATCCAAGAATTAATGAGGCCGCTATGGCACTCTTATTGCTTGCAGGATTTTGTTCCCCTGTTGCAGCCTCTCACCATTGCTCACCCTTGAAAATCAGGATCAGGATTCTCACTTGCTATGCAATCTGAGCTCCATTAATCCTATCCTTGAAAGTGGGCTACTGCTCCATCGGGTTGCGACTCAATACATGCTTTTTGCAATCGGATTTCTGCCGACCCTTTATTGGCAGTGAGCCTCTCTGGATCTCTGGCTTGTTCTTAGCTTGGGGGGGGGATTCCTTCCCCCACCTCCTCGTATTGGGGTGTGATGCAGGATTTTCAAAATCATGTGCAATATTTCTATTTTGTCTGCCAATCATAGCTTAAGTGACGCTCTTTAATGTCGTGACCACAGCACTGTTTGATCACTACGGCATTGGATTAAGTCCATCAAATGATAGACAGTTATTAATTAACTGCAAACATTTCACATACTAGGTAAGTGGTTATGTTTGTGTTAATTGGGGTGACTGCAGGACGTTGCCATACCACATGTGTATTAGTTTCATAACAGCATGCTTTGTCACCATATCACTATCCTTTCTTTGTAACCACTGCTGAGATTAAACAGAACATGTGTCAATACCATACTTACATTATTTAAAACAGTTTTACACTCTGGACCAATAATGATGTCTTCCTCCAGTAGGGGGTGCTTTTTTGGAAGGGGGCACTCCATTGGTTGGTCATTTTTGCAGGTCAGTGTTATATTTCGAATTGATTTCCAAATACAATTTTGACCTGCTCATGTTATAGTTATTCCTCAAGAAATAGGTGTTATCCAGCCATTCCTTTGGTGGCTGGCATTATCCCTCCTCATATGTTCCTTCATAATGTTGTGACCATACTCTACTGTTTAGAGCATCATTATTGGACCATAGGCCAACCTCTGACTCCAAACATTGTTGAGTATGCTGTTTAGTGTCATTGTTTACAAATGTGGAGGCACCGTCTCTATGATCAAGTCTCTATGATTTGTTTAGTGTAAGGTGCTCTTAATCTCCTTTTTTCCATTGAAAGATGGTGCTCAGGTTTTCATGTGGGTCTCCACGACTCCAGCCGCAGGACGTAATTTCAAAGCCTTTTGGCCGTGCCTGTGGTCCCAGTGCACTTTTGAACTGCAATCGTACACGGTGTCCTTGTTTAATGCACTGGGTCTTCTTCACCATGGTGGCTGGAGGGTCCCATCTGGCTTCCATTATTCTGTGGAGAGATGGAATGATCGAGTGTAGTATATACTATTATGCAGTTTTTATAACTTTCACTTGTGAAATGTGATACCATTTTATTTATTTATTTTTGTAATGGCTCCCACATACACATTGACCTTTTCGGTTACCGTGTATGGAGCGTGTCATTTTGGGATGAGGGGTATCTTTGGTATAAATACCCTGGTCATTATGCTATTTCCTACGTTCATTTCAGATTACCATATTTGCGGTCATTTTCAGCTTGCATAATTTTGTGTTGAATACCAGCTTAAATTTTGAGCTGTGCTAACCTGTTCTGCACCTGTGTCAAGTATGCAATTTTTTATATATTTTTTTTAATTTGAGAGCTTACCATTGGATTAGGATCTTTTGGTAGCCTCATTATTCTCCCTGCCATCATTTCATGGGGGCTGGTCCCTGTTGATCTAGAGGGTGTGGCCCCTATTTTGGCCAGAATTATTGAAATGGTTTGAGGCCAATTATTTCCTTTTTTAAAAACATTCTACCTCTTTTTAATACAATCTTAAAAGTTCATGTAGTTTGTTCTGTTACTCCTAGGCTCTGAAAATGACAGTCTTATATTAAGTTGATGTTGGATTTACAATAGATAATTTCTGATATTATTCTTATAAAAATGACAACGTTTTATCAATTTCCATTTTTACAGGTATCTCCAACCTGTGGAATCGTCACTAGTGACAATCGTTTCTGTTTGTACTATAAAAAAAATCCCTTTTGTTAAAGTCACACACAACGTCTCGTTCTTCAAAAGAAGGGATCGCTAAACCATAGAGTCACTGCTGCTGATCGGATCAGCGCCTCAGCCTCTCGATTCATGGACTCTGCAACATTCTCATCCCGTGGTAGGCGACGTAAATGCAGTCAGCCACTCAGCGCCTCAGTTTCATGTTGCGTGTCAGTTACCATGGTAACCCAGACCGCTTTATGAGGCTGTACTAAGTGCTGCTGTAGCTTTCAGCCTCACATTATTCTTTGCAACCTGATAACGTCTGCTGCTGAGCTTTCACGACTATGCGGTTTCGTGTGTCCCTCTTCCCCAGACCAGACGCAATCAATACCAATACGAAGTAAATGAATGCATTTTATATTACCATGACATGTCTGACGACAGGCTAATCTTTTTTACTTGTTTGTTTACACTTGCGTTTTCATAATTAAACTCTGTGTTTTTATTCTCCAGTCCAGTAGAATGCGCTCACACCCTCCCTGGTTACACTCAGTTTCACAGTAAAGCCTGGACAACAACATCAGGCTTGTTAACAACATGGCCCGGCGCAAATATAACCTCGTATCCCTGTTACACCCGACCATTACTTCTGGAAGAATAAGTAATAAGCTTCGGCAGTAACTGTTGAAATATAGGTTATTATAGTTGTGCTTAAAAATACTGTGTGCAGAAGATTTGTGAAACGAAAACACATCATTAACTAAAAAAAAAAAAAGTAGCCTACGGTAACGTTATAAAATATGTGAAATGTGTCTTCTATGACCAAAAATGCTAAAATTCAGGGCCAAAATTATTCCGTATGTCTTAAGCACCAACTGTCTCTTGACCATTTCGCCAGTAGGCCTATAACAAGCATGATAAAATGATATATATACAGTGTATGTGGTTTTACACGGCACTGTATATATGCCTACAATACATCTTGCATTGAGAAAATACCACTGAAATCGGAATAAAGGAAATTATACAATACAGTTCACGTGCAGCATGGTTTTGGTAAGTAGCATTTTCTAAACTATATAATTATGTGCAGTATTAAAATAAGTTAAAAACATAGCAAATCCACAAAACCAACGAAATACATAGTGTATATTTGACATTTTATTTGTAGTGTTCAGTGTAACACGGGCCTATCGTTTAACCTTGAAAAAAATTCAATACAGTACCTGAAGCAGATATACGCATTTATCATATCAACAACACCAACGTGTGTTGTAAAAAAATAAAGCAAAACTTGCTTTGAAAACTATACAAAATATTTACTTAGTTGCTAAGAATGAAAAATGTCAAGATAAAAATGCCATTTTTTATATGGAAATTGTCAAAATAAAAGGGGAAGCTGGAATAATTTACCAGTCAGGACAACGGCATTTAAATACTACTACTATAATATTAAACTGTATCTGTTGGTAATGTGGTTTCTTCTAGCAGTTTTCAAACTGGGGTACACGTACCCCTGGGGGTACTCGAGAAAAATTCTGAAATGGCAGACAACGCATTTTATTTAGTACCACTTGCCAATTTATTGCAAACTTTTGTCATGCAATCAACGTTTAATCGCTAACACCAGACTGATGTGCTGTGACAGAGCGTTCAGTGCACACACGACTAATTTACATATTAAATATGTACATTTTAAATAAGCCCTGTTGTTTAAATGTAATATAAGTTGGGCGGTTACTGCAGTCTTTCTGGGATACAAAAAAAGACATTTTAAAAAACAAAAGCCTAGTCTTTAAATCATTTTATTTCCTGTGTGCGTTCATGCCTGCAAGTCGATATTTATTTTAAAGTTTATTGTAACTTAGTATTATTGGTTCATTTCAAAATACAGAATGTATGGCCAGTCAGAAACCGCAGTATTGTCATGCGTTCTAGTTTGACATGACGTACATCTGGTGTGAGAGTAGTAAGAGTTTTTAGCTTTCAATCCAGTGAAAAAAAATGTGGATTGTTTGCTCAATACTAGTACATTACTAGCAAAGGGCGATCAAGACGAAATACCACCAAAGATTAAAAACGCCAAAAATGTCTTGCGTCTGAAGCTCTCTCCAATTTCCCTGCCATCATCAGTGATTTGCGTGGTAACAAGCAGGGACATCCATTACACTGATACTAGGTAAGCGTTTTATTATTATTTTCTAATTAGCATCAGTACTGTACGTTTTAGTCACCAATAATTTAAAAATGCCAGTAATATGTTTTCGTATTGAGGTCAGCTGTAGAGGTGCGTGGATAGTGAACTTTTCTTTGCCTTCTTTTCTATAACTTTATTATCAATATAAATACATGATTGCGGTAAACTTGTGAGCGCGAATTAAAAAACAAAACTGTTAGCCAATACTGTAAAATGTCACAGAAGAAAATCCACTGGTTTTTTCAGCGCGGCCACAGCAAGAGTGAAACAGAACAAACACAACAAGAAGTTGTAGAAGATGAAGACTTGGATTCGGAACACCAGACAAAAAAGAACAAACAAAGCTCACAAGCGTCAGATAAAAGAAAAAGAAAACAAGCAGCAAAGTTTCAGCCTTATTGGAAAACTCTGTTTCCATGGGTTGTATATAATATTCTAACACTGTTTTTTTTTCTTTTTATTGTAAAAAGACATACATGGTATAAGTAATTCATAATGCATTCTGTGTCTGTATGTAGCTTTTCAGGGCAAATAAATCTGGTTCTTGAGTTTTAATGTTCTAAAACTTTACAGCTGTAAACTACCAATTTATTTAAACTGTAGAGCATTATTAAAATGGTTTAATTAAATAATTGTTTTGGTCAATACAGTGGATAAAAACAGGATTCATAACACCCTTGAAGACTTGAGCTGTGCGCCAGTAGTGACTACTGAATATCTGGAGTGACCAATGTTTTTAGAAAGGATTAGTCACTAGTGACTACAAAAATCTAGAACCCAGGGGAAACCCTGACACACACCCATCACTTTCCTTGAGCATACTGGCAAGAACCTTACATAATTAACCCAGAGGCAGTCTGCAAAACAGACCACTCACAATTTAGCTTTGTTTAACAGGATAGGGGTTCATTTAAGTACATGTCCGTTGTTACAATAATTACCCTATCACTGCCCATTTGAATCAATTTCATTTTATTTTACATTTGATATGTACATTCCCCTTTAATTGTGAACCTGATATAAAATATAATTCCACAGCTCCTTTCTCTCTCCATATTAAAGTTTATCTGCCTATAGCAAATATGTTATCCGTTTTTAAATCAAGTTCTAAAACCTTTTTAAAAACGTGTTAGTAAGATTTAATACTACTCCATGCATTTTCAAAAGTTAACAAATTAATTTGTTAATTGGTGAAAAATAGAAAGTTTCTAAAACTTTACTGCACTGTTTATTTCATACAAATAAAAGAAAGATAGTTTTGGGTTTAAATTTAAATTTTACTTTAGCCACAGTGGAATTTAACTGTAAAAATAATCAAAGTCATAAAATAGTACCTTTAATTAATGTTATGAACAGTTCTCCAAAGCCTTATTAATATTACTTGCCATAATCCAAACCACATCTAGTTTGCACAATAGCAACAACACAATAACACTTGAATATAAAGTCTTATTTATGCTATTTGCAATACACTAAACCACATCTGGTTTACAATATTGCCACAACACAATAATACTTGTATGTAGAGTTTAACAATTACGTGTAATCACAAGAATATTTAATAAAAATACTCCTGGTAACTTAGTTTGTGACAGATTTAACAATCTCCAAGAATTGTTTTCCCCCTCCAAGTTACCCATAAGCAGTTTTAAAAACACGCAATCTCACTCATTTTTTATTTTTCATGCAGCCAGTGCTTGCTGCTGGCTCCACCCACCTGTCTGTAAAACAGTATTCAGCTAAGAATGGGATGTACACAGACAATAGCTTTTTTTTTCTTCGTATTTTGCTCTAGCTTATAACATATATTAAACATGTTTTTTAAATCTTTTTGAATTATCGTTTGTGAAACCAGTCAGTACTCAAATTTAACTCTGTTATCTGCAATATATTTGAGTGCCATCTTCGGCGTCAATAATAAATTGGCTGAGTATTGTTCAATGTTTTTCTTTGTTTATTCCTAAACAGAAACTGGCTTCCATTCTCAAACTGTAAACAGATTCTGTCTATCTCAGAGTCTAATAGCTGCCAAACGCTCTGCTAATTCGTAAACACAGTTTACGCATTCCCGCACACACATAGGCCTACTTAAAATTCATGCACAGTTAAACACACCAAGACAAACACACAAAATGACATACTTCATCATAAAGGCAGTTCGCTGCTAGTAACATAACTTGGTACTTTATAGTACTGAGTTTCTCTTTCATTATTATTTTGTATTATTTGTTTTCCATTCAAAGAAAATGTTATCTCCCTGCTCAGCTCAGGCATGAACTAAACAATCATTAATAAACAAATTCTTAAAATTCCTTATTTTTTTCTAAGATGTTGCTTTATCTTCTCGCTTAAGCAAAACCAGTCTAACCCAAACAATCATTAATAAACAACTTCTTAACCCTTTGCGGTCCGATGTTGGACTGTCCGACAGCATCAAAAAGGCGTCAATCACAGGTCTCTAGTTGTTTATTCTCCAGAAAAAGCCAAGAAAACCTTTTAATGGCCGCGTGAGACCGATAAGATCCGAGAGAAGCCGAAAAAAAAGGGGCGGATCTGAGCAATACACATAGTCCCAGCACCACAGACATTACAAGGGCATGAACAAACAAGATAGCTGCTTCCGCATCCAGCGTTCAAAGAATATCACAGACATTTACAGAGCTTTTTAAGATGTTTTGGTAATAAAATAATGACTTGGATCGCATTATTGAGGAGTTTGGTGATAAAACGAGTGATCAGGAGATGATTTATCAGTATGCATGACTATGAAGAGGTATGTGAAATATACAGTGAACAAGGGGTGGGGCAGGGCTGGAGATGCAGTACTGAGTGTCCTGTTGATATGCAGTGCCTTTCAAACCTGTTTTACTTTGAATAAAATTACTTTTAAACAGCGTGTGTGTGAAAATAAATTGGACCTGACGCGCCTGACAGGCGCTGAATAAATGGACCGCTTAGGGTTAATTTCCATTACTCTACTTTGGAAACTACCCTTATAGCTCTTATCTATTCTATGTTTTGTCATCATTCTTTTTACTGCCAGATTCCTTCCACCATGTATTTAATTCCTGTTTGGTTTTACACTTGAATGGATACAATCTTGTTTTTCTTGTTTCTTTTAGTGTTTGATTCACTTTGATTAGAGCTTGTTCTACATATGATATATCATTGGCCATTTTAATTTGATTATTTTCCCTGTTGTATATAATACTCGGAAGTGCCACAATAGGGCCTCTCAGCGACCGAATCTTATCTATTAATCCTGGGAAATATAGTCTGGGGAGGTGATTGCAAGGCCTACCTGCCCATAAGCCTCACACACCAGGATTTTAAATTGATGTAACTCTTGTTTGCCACAGCGGGACTTCTGATAAGAGACTTTACAGTTACCTTGGCTCTTCACTAAGGATTTTAATTCACGTGACTCTGCTGCCTCAGCGGGTCTTACGGTCGAGATTTTGACATCATCATCAATCTGATGATTTTGACATCATCATATTTTGGTATACCTCCAATACAATCATATGAACTGACTTTGGACAAGGCCTCAGTACAGCTCAGTGCATGATATGTTTGTATAAGAAAGCACAGCTATCCATGGAGTCAATTTGAAAGAGAAAAAAGACTGACAAAACTTCACAATGTTTAACATTTATACCTTTGTAAGTAATTGTTGACTCCACTCCCATTTGTCTTATTTCTGTCCAATGATAGGGGTTTCCACTCTGTCACTGCACACTCCCCTCCCCCATCTCACACTATCTCTGCTAATCTCCTACCTTTGGGCATTTAGCTCAGACACCCATCTGTGACTTTGAGTCGTGTTAGGCTGGTTTTGCCGATGGGAAATGAAAGAACTCAAGCTTACACAATACTGTATAGAAACTTAATATAAAAGCATATTAAAGCAACTGAATTAGTAAGTACATTAAAACGACCATAAAAACACAATTTAAACATAACGATTAAAACAACTTAACTATAAAATACACACACATACACATAATGTAAAACTGTAAAAATAATTAATAACATAATTAACCCTTTATGCTCCTGTGTACTACATACCCATGTTCAATATAGAGATAAAAACAAGTTATTTTATTTTATTTTATATGTTTTGTTTGAACTAATAAAAATAATAATCAGTAAACAACAGTGTTATTTCCTAATTGCTTATGTCTCAAAGGTATAGAAAATGGCTATTATTCCCCACAAACTTTGCTTTTGTGACCAGGACAGTGATATTTTGAAATTTACCTATTTCCAATGAGAAAACGGGTGAATTTGTGTCTTTTCGTTCACATAAAGCCACAAAAAAACAACATATGAACCCAAATTAACATGTATTTATACTAAAGTAATACAAAAATGACTACAAAAGATTTAGAAGTGAGTAGTTTTTCGAGATTTACGATTATACTGTAAATCACTTTCACGAATCAGCCCCCAAATGTAGTCTCCCATCATGTTCTCGTTATACTGTCCTTGGTAGCGGCGTTCAAAGTCCAGTATATCCTGGTGGAAGCGCTCGCCTTGCTCCTCCGAGTACGCTCCCATGTTCTCCTTGAATTTATCAAGATGAGCATCAAGGATATGGACTTTGAGGGACATCCTACAGCCCATTGTGCCGTAGTTCTTCACCAGAGTCTCAACCAGCTCCACATAGTTTTCGGCCTTGTGATTGCCCAGGAAGCCCCGAACCACTGCGACAAAGCTGTTCCAAGCCGCTTTCTCCTTACTAGTGAGCTTCTTGGGGAATTCATTGCACTCCAGGATCTTCTTTATCTGTGGTCTGACGAAGACACCGGCTTTGACCTTTGCCTCAGACAGCTTAGGGAAGAAGTCTTGAAGGTACTTGAAGGCTGCCGACTCCTTATCTAGAGCTCTGACAAATTGTTTCATAAGGCCCAATTTGATGTGCAGTGGTGGCATCAGCACCTTCCGGGGGTCCACCAGTGGCTCCCACTTGACGTTGTTCCTCCCCACAGAGAACTCGGTCCGCTGTGGCCAGTCCCGCCTGTGGTAGTGCGCCTTGGTGTCCCTGCTGTCCCAAAGGCAAAGATAGCAGGGAAACTTGGTAAAACCGCCTTGGAGACCCATCAGGAATGCCACCATTTTGAAGTCTCCTATGACCTTGATGCCATCTCAGAAAAATGCAGATATGTATCCACTTAGGCAGCTGGAACTAAACTGAACTGGTGGGCTTAAGGCCCCTGTATTTATACTACTATTTATATTACTGGAAAGTTCTAGAAAGTTCTAGAAGTTACTCCAAGTTTACTCAGCACTGAATCTATCTGGAATGTTCTGGAAAATAGGTAAATTTCAAAATATCACTGTCCTGGTCACAAAAGCAAAGTTTGTGGGGAATAATAGCCATTTTCTATACTTTTGAGGCATAAGCAATTAGGAAATAACACTTACTACCCAGGAACCAAAAAAAAAAAAAAATTGTTACACGGTGTTATTATTGATAACTGGTACATGTCTACAAGACTAGCATCATTTTTGCTTACACAAAATATGCACATCAGTGGGACTATTTCAACCAACAGAGGAGTACCAAAGGAAGTAACTGAAGAAAAACTGGACAAAGGACAGGCATGTTTTGTTAGAAACTCTGATTTATTGTTTTACACAGAGAATTGTGAGGGTCTGGAACCAACTCCCCAGTAATGTTGTTGAAGCTGACACCCTGGGATCCTTCAATAAGCTGCTTGATGAGATTCTGGGATCAATAAGCTACTAACAACCAAACGAGTAAGATGGGCTGAATGGCCTCCTCTTGTTTGTAAGCTTTCTTATGTTCTTATGTTCTTATGTTGGTACGACAAAAGGGACGTGAATGTACTGACTACAAAGTACACAGCTGGCTTAATAGAAAAGACCCGGGTTGTCACTGGAGGAGCAACTGCGATCAGGACTTAGAACCATATGATCCTAGCAGAAAAAGTCTTGCCTGGTTAAAAAACTAGGCATCCACTTCATGTCCCGGATGATGCTGAACAGTAGAGTCCTCTACTGGCTTTCAGCGGAGGAGGGTAAGATTCCGTTCCTGGATTACCTTTTACAGTGCTGTGAGGAAATACTATCAAAACACAGTACTGGGTACAAGGTAATGAAGCAGGCATCTGTGGCAGCGAGATCCATCACAATGCCTGCTCAAAGTAGCCCTGTACACACATGTGTGACTATCCCTCCAACACAAAGGAAGCAGAGACCGCAAAAAAGGTGCAGGTCTGCTACGAAAATGAAAACAAAAGAAAGGACACAAGAAAAATGTGCAGTGGTTGAAGGCAATCCCGGGTTCTGTTGTATTGAACATTTCAGTAAATGGCACAGAGCAAGTCGATAATGGCACATGTTTTGATGTTGTTTGATTTTTATTTCATAACACCATGTAACAATTTTTTTTTTTTGGTTCCTGGGTAGTAAGTGTTATTTCCTAATTGCTTATGCCTCAAAAGTATAGAAAATGGCTATTATTCCCCACAAACTTTGCTTTTGTGACCAGGACAGTGATATTTTGAAATTTACCTATTTTCCAGAACATTCCAGATAGATTCAGTGCTGAGTAAACTTGGAGTAATATAAATAGTAGTATAAATACAGGGGCCTTAAGCCCACCAGTTCAGTTTAGTTCCAGCTGCCTAAGTGGATACATATCTGCATTTTTCTGAGATGGCATCAAGAGGCTGCAATGGTGGCATTCCTGATGGGTCTCCAAGGCGGTTTTACCAAGTTTCCCTGCTATCTTTGCCTTTGGGACAGCAGGGACACCAAGGCGCACTACCACAGGCGGGACTGGCCACAGCGGACCGAGTTCTCTGTGGGGAAGAACAACGTCAAGTGGGAGCCACTGGTGGACCCCCGGAAGGTGCTGATGCCACCACTGCACATCAAATTGGGCCTTATGAAACAATTTGTCAGAGCTCTAGATAAGGAGTCGGCAGCCTTCAAGTACCTTCAAGACTTCTTCCCTAAGCTGTGTGAGGCAAAGGTCAAAGCCGGTATCTTCGTCGGACCACAGATAAAGAAGATCCTGGAGTGCAATGAATTCCCCAAGAAGCTCACTAGTAAGGAGAAAACGGCTTGGAACAGCTTTGTCGCAGTGGTTCGGGGCTTCCTGGGCAATCACAAGGCCGAAAACTATGTGGAGCTGGTTGAGACTCTGATGAAGAACTACGGCACAATGGGCTGTAGGATGTACCTCAAAGTCCATATCCTTGATGCTTATCTTGATAAATTCAAGGAGAACATGGGAGCGTACTCGGAGGAGCAAGGCGAGTGCTTCCACCAGGATATACTGGACTTTGAACGCCGCTACCAAGGACAGTATAACAAGAACATGATGGGAGACTACATTTGGGGGCTGATTCGGGAAAGTGATTTACAGTATAATCGTAAATCTCGAAAAACTACTCACTTCTAAATATTTTGTAGTCATTTTTGTATTACTTTAGTATAAATACATGTTAATTTGGATTCATATGTTGTTTTTTTCTGACTTTATGTGAACGAAAAGACACAAATTCGCCCGTTTTCTCATTGGAAATAGGTAAATTTCAAAATATCACTGTCCTGGTCACAAAAGCAAAGTTTGTGGGGAATAATAGCCATTTTCTATACTTTTGAGGCATAAGCAATTAGGAAATAACACTTACTACCCAGGAACAAAAATTGTGTTACATATGATGCCCTTTTTTCAGTACATGATCAACAGCCAAATAAACCACAATCTTTCCAGATAAACTGAGTTCACTTGCTTCTGGATAATGCGAGACATCATATTTATGTAAATTTGAAAATTCCAGGTGTAACCCCGCAGCCTTTTATCACTGGGACAGAAAAGTTTGATTCCAAATTGAGCTCTTTTTGTTTTTATGTACTGCCGGAAGTGAAGTCTTCCTTTCCACAAAACAAGTGCCTCATCAACGACTATATTCTGTCCTGGATCAACTACATCCATTGATGTCTCTCTGAGCATGGAAAGACATGGCTCCAGTCTTGTAAGAGGGCGGTCTGTGCATATATTGTCTATATTAGAGAATCTCAAAAACTTCATGATGCTGAGAAAGCGGTTTCTGCCCATCAGCTCTTTGCAAAACACAGTGGGGGCCTGCATCTGCATCTACAGCTTGTTTATGCCCATCACAAACACATCACCTTGGATTCCACGTCCTGCCATTTCAAACCAAACACCTTCCCATTTGTAGCTGGCTTACATGTAAAGTAGCTGCGTGCTGTGTACAGTCACAAAGGTAAGTGATTAGCTTTTCGGAAGCAAAAGCCAAAAAGCACTCCAATGGAGAACACAAACTCTCAAGTTCCATGGCGGGGTGCACATCTGTGTAAACAGGTGCACAATCAAATGATGGAGGACTGGCATCATGGTAGGGATCAGTAATAAACACCCAGTTCCCTGCTGTTCTTGGCTGAACATCCTCTTCATCATCATTGCTGAGTGATAAGTCAGCATCACGGTCGTTGGTATCAAAATCCTCTGCACCAACTTAGAAATCTTCATCACTTCTGTTGTCGCTCTCCATGTACGTTGCCATGTTTAGCTTTTGCTAAAAACTATATAAAGTTGAATGGCTTCCCGCAATATAAGTCAGTCTTCTAAACGCGGCCAGGTATATTGGAATACAAATGTCACCTGACCCTCCCCTGACTTTCATTGCACATTCCACAGTACCAGCACTGCCTTAGGAAATGAAACCTGAAACGTTAGACTGAGAAACTGCTCATAGAATAGAATGGGAAACTTGATGTACGCAGGTACGGCATGGTACTGTAAGTGGGTTTTCATTTGACGTACGTGCGTACGTCATGGTGTTGAAGTGGTTAATCTTTTTAAAAACTACAGTACTAGTTCTAAACACAACAGTAGGTCTACTAGTGACGTTTTATCATCTTTTCCCATCTGTATGAAACATACAGGGTTACTTTTGAGGAACAGTTTACACTTAAAAAAATAAATAAATAAAAAATAAACACTCATTTAGTGTCAAATCACCCAAACAACATTCTTTTTTAAGCAGTTTAAAAAAACGTTGAATATGTAAAGGCAAACACTTTTCTTAAATGAAAAGTAAAAAACAAACAAAAAAATATTCTGCTGTTTACAAATTTTAGACTGGCCTTTTTATATATGTCAATTCCACTTATTTGCATACTGGATAATTGCATAAATTGCTTAACTGCATAACATGCAGCTGGTCCCGGTTTTTAGTGCATCATTTTCTATGATTGTATGATACGGTTAAATGCATATCGGCTTAATGCATAATTCACTAAATTGCAAAGTCCATTGTACATTATATTTTCATTTGGATAATTGCATAATGCAAACAATGTTCGAGTGTTTAAAAAAAAAAAGAAGGAAAAAATAATTTGGGACTGTTTTAGAAATGACGTAGAGCGCATAGCAAAATAGCAAGGGAAAAAAGCTGGCAAGAAAGACACAGAAAATGGCAAAGTGAATCAGTAAAACTCTTGAGCCTCAGCACACTACGAGCCCTCATGGAGGCAAATGGTTGTCTTATGACAGTTTTTTTTACAGTTGTTTATCAGCTCAATCGGCCGAATAATGTGCATACTTCCATCAATCATTTGTTTTTGCTCCGTTGAACTCACAAGATCTATAGTAAGGTACCGTACACACCTGTTTAAGTTTTATGTTTTACTATACAATAACTGCATGTTAATTTTCATTATTTTACTTTTCATACCTTGTGTTGCCAGAGAATTGTGTTGTTTGTTTGAGTACATAACGTATTTCAAGTTGTTTTATTTTTCTGAACTTGTACAGTATTTTGGGTATTGTAATAAAATATATACAAATAACTTACAATAACTTAGTTTATGCTGGCTGTTATATAGATTATTTTACTTTTTGTAGGAGCCGGGGGTCCTCTTTTCGGGGGTAAGTGACGCTCACTTCCCAACCTTAGAAGCCCAGCCTCTTCATCCTCCACCAGGAATGTTCTCCGCAAGACAAAGGGGACCCCCAGCCAAATCTATCTAACTCTCTTTTGTTTTCCCATTCACACTTCTAGGTTTCCCTTGGGGGAAGTATCGGTTGCTTACTAGCCTCGGAGGCCGGCTCTCCGCGAGCCAAGGGAAATCTCTGTACTCATCCCTAAGTCACAAAGCACTCTCTCCTATTATCATTTCCCAAGGTTTTTCCTCCATGGCTACTACTGATTATAAAATGATTTTCATTATGACTGTAGGACAGGGGTGGTCAAATACCATACCTTCCAATGCATTCCATTGGGATTTTGGCACAACCAGCTCTTTTATGTTGGATTAATTGATAATTAATTCAATTTTATAATTAAGAAGCTGGTTGTATCAAAGAACTGCACTGGAATGGGTTGGAAGGACCAGTATTTGAAATTAGTATGAACTTAAACATACTTCTGGGAGTACTGGTGAAGTCACAAGGGTGCATTAAATGTCTAGGCTTTAAATTCACCCAGATGTGAGAATTGAATCAGACAATGGTCTAAGGTGAAAAAAGAGGACTGCATTAGTTAAGACTTCTGACATTTCATTCATTATTTAACAATTGCGTGGCAGTTTTACCCATTCCAGATTTTACTATGAGCTTGATTAGCCACAGTGAGTAGGTAACAAGCCCAGGTGTGTACTATTAAACTCATAGTAAAACCAAGAATGGACCAAACTGCTATGCATTGAGAGGCTTATTTACATCCCCGCATGTAAAGTTTTCTGCCGTCCATCCATTGGCAAGCATCACAATCACAAGTGAAATTCAAATTCCATTATTCAGTCAGTGTCATGAATTAATTACAGGCTGTATTGTATGAATGCTGTGCAATGCTTTCTACGAAAACAAAGCATCCCTTTTGTAACACTTTTGTGCAGAGGACCCCCGACGTCTTCTGGTTTTCATTCCAACTGAGCTCTCAATTACTTAACTTGTTAGTTCAATAACTAACTCATTATTAGTTCAATCAAACCCTTGATTGAACTAATAATTAGACCTTTTTAATTGTTCTCAGCTCCTAAAAAGTTGCAGATTTCAAGTTACTTATAAAATGTTATAGTTAACTTGAAATCTCCAACTGTTTCGGATCAATTAAATAGGTCTAATTAAGCAAAGTATTAGTTCAACTAAGGATGCAGTTAAGTAACTGAGAGCTCAGCTGAGACAAAAACCAGAAGAAACTGGAGTCATGAGGACCAGTTTGGGGAGCCCTGTTCTAGGTCTAGATGTGTTGTGTATATAAAGCATATACAAAATATATGGCTGACTTTTATCATTTTAGTAGTGAATGTTTTTTTTTTTTTGTATTGAATAATAATGTAACAGTTCAGAAAATTATAGCTCATAGTGGTGTACCATTCACATGGCCAAAGTCTATACCAACACATTCTAACATGCAAGAAATCAGCATACCCTGATTTTGTGATGAGTCTGGCTCGGAAACCAGGCCAGTCGTTGCTGTCAAAGCAGTGCAAGTTATTTCACCTCTGGTTCTGGTAGCTACTGCAGCAACCTGATTTGCACATGTGCACACACAGGATATTAAATCGAGCACACAAGAGATTCAGTCGTCTGCATAAGTTATTAAATCATCTACACAAGATTTTTCTTTCCCCACGGTCTTTACTGGGCTCATTTCGCCATTTACCATATTTTGGGGATTTGAATGCTACTTTGGAATATATAAAAACAATTATTAAGCTTTTTTTTACTTGATTTGAACAGAAGCAAAATCTCATGGCAATGTGTTTATGTATTTATTTATTTTTCTTTGAGAGTTGTGCAGGGAATGAATGTTGCCCCTCCCCCCATCATGGGGACAAGAGCGCAGGTTCGAGTTAGACAAGGAAAAATAACTGTACAATTTTGTACAATAAAATAAACAAAAGAAAACCATGATTTTGTCTTTGCAGAATTGCCACCCAAATGACAGTGGACTATATTACTATATTGTAAGAACACACACTCTGTCAGATGCAAAGCGCTATGAGTTTTCATGCAGCCCATGGCATCCTCATGAGAAATATATATTGAAGAAGACATCAGACAACAAAGCTGGTTCACTTAGTTTTCTTGGTTGCTTTATTCTGCTGTTGATGATGGAGCCGTGTGCTTTTTGATAGAAAACCAGGAAGAAATGCAGAGAAACTTGACACTAATGGTTGCCGCCTTTTCCACAGACCAAACATGGACATATTTCTCAGTCAGCATAGGCCTATCAGAACTACAGAATACTGTAATACAGTTTAACACAATACCTCCAGATCTCGGTACAAATCAACAGTCATGCAGTTTACACAGTATTGTGCTGTTGATATTTCTAGCAATCGAACTTGTAAGCCATAAAAATAGTAGCTATATCATGGTACATTAGAGGCTAATCTTACCCGAGACAAGTAGCTGGCACTGGATTTCTGAACCTGAAAAGCCTGTTTGTGACGGTCAGAATTATTTTACAGCCGTTATGTAATGGCAAATTTCCCTCCTCCCCCTATAATAAATATTAAGAAATGTTATTGATACATGTTAAAAACTACAAAACAACGCCACTGTAGGTTATGTGTTGGTAAAAAGAGAAAATGAGTCAAAATGTACTCAAATGTGGTTCGGGATTTTCAATGATACAAATGGCTACAGCTAAATATGTAAAGCAGAGTATACATACACACACGCATATATATATGGTTTAATTACCATTATATATCTTAATTAAACCATATTTTACTGCAAAGGTTATGTATTTAATCACACGCAGATCAATGTAATGTAAAGCATTATTCAAATGCTGGGGACTAAGTATAATGTACAGATCAGTACTATACAGTACATTTCTAATAAGATAGTGAACATCCTCCAACTAATGTACCGTATAGCCGGAAATTTTGGCTGGTGTTAAATTCGGCAGATTTGCTACCTTGGTAGATTTTGACCTTTTTTGAATTAACGTTTTTCTCTTAGCACGTTCACAAAAAAACGCCACCGTTTTGTATTCCAGAGCACTTAGGTCGGCCAGGGTGTCCTCGGCTCACCACGCATCAGTGACCCCTGTAGTCTGGCCGGGCGCCTGCGGGCTTGCCTGTAAGCTGCCCAGAGCTGCATTGTCCTCTGATGTTGTAGCTCTGGGTTGGCTGCATGGCGAGCCTGCAGAGTGAAAAAAAGTGGTCAGCTGATGGCACACATTTCGGAGGACAGCGTGCTTCGGAGGACAGCGTGTGTTCGTCTTCACCGTTACCGAGTCAGTGCAGGAGTGGTAGTGGTGAGCTGAGACTAAAAATACAATTGGACATTTCAAATTGGGAGAAAAAAAATGGGGTAAAATCAATTGGCGACTACTAAATTAATATATATATATATATATATATATATATATATATATATATATATATATATATATATATATATATATATATAATAATTTACACTTTATGCATAGGGTGCCTCTGCTGTGCATGTGTTTGATACAGTGTTTTGCTGATATACTGATTTATTTTGTCTATGCTTATATGGTTATCAAATACATCCTAGGATTACTTACAATAAACAGTTCCTGGTTAAACATGTTCTACTGGTCCTCTTTACATCCCTTTTAAACGCTGCACCCTATTACTTGCTGAATCCTGAAGAGTGAATGTTTCATTATGGGGTCAGTATACGCTTATGGCCTAGGTGTTTAGTGGTTATACTAAGGAAGTTTGTTACAAGGGGCTTCTCGATACCTGCACGCTGGGTGTCTTGATAATAGTATCTACAATGTATCGACAATAACAATCAAAAGCAAATTTGAATAATTTTGTTACAGACTTTCTAACAAGTCTGGCATAAACAATTTTGGCTATTACTTAATTTAAAAAAAAATAACACAAAACTGCTTAACAATATAGAACAGTCGTACAGGTACCACATTAGCAGGCACACCTTACACTGCCTCAGAGTTTCTTATTACATCATAAATTTCAGAAACTGACTTCACCACTCACTGCCATTCTCATATTTATTTTGGCATCCGACACATTCTTGCCCTTGTCCAGCGCTTCTTAATCCTGTGCTGCACAATATTAAAGAGAGGTTGGTGTTTCTTCGCTTAAAACCAGACATTAGGGTGTCCAGGCTTGTTAATTCCTGTCCCGGACACAGATGCCAATTCCTGGACTGTCTGGGTCAAACGGACAGGTGGCAAGTGGCAATCCTAGATTATACACATGCCCTTTAAAAAATCTGAGGTTCAGCAGTTACAAAACAAAAAGAACTTCAAGAACAATCACAGTTTCACAACACAGCAGGAAGATTTGGCAATGATTTTGTATCAGTGATGCAACAAACTAAAACTCCTGTACATCAGCAATGGAAACAAACAGGCAGAAGCTTTTAAAATGGTATAACTATTTTCATATTTTAATAGCTTCAAGTTTTACTTATTATAAGGTTACACATACTTCGATTTCCTTGCAATTTTTTTATCCTTAAAAAAATGATCGAAACACAAAGTTGATTAAAAAAAAAATGAAGATACAACAGTGCTAAAAAATAGAACAATGTGGACATGACTAATTTCAATTCTAAAACTAAACATGTTCTACAGGTTTTAACCAATAATTGTATATCACACACAGGGAAGATACGTAGCCTATTTGGGAAGGGCATGGTTGTGTATAGCAAACATCAAATCTATTTTTATATAAAAATACAACATTTCGTATTTGTGCCATGCACAGTTTTGGAATTAACCACAATGGGAAAATACAATATGGGGTATTTTTTAACATTAATATCTCATATTGGCTGTTGTTATTTATTAGTAGAGTTGTTATACTGTATGTAGACGTCAGGAAATGGTTAGGAGTTCCATGCTGTCTCAGCAGAGTGTGACTGTATGGTAAAGGGATACTGCAGTTGCCAGTTTCAGCTCTAACAGAGGAGTTTAAGTTCACCAAGGTTCAATTGGAAATTACATTGGTAGAGTCACATGACGAATGTGTGAGGGAGGCAGCACCTGTTTTGGCAAAGGAAGCTGTGGAAGATGCAAAGGCTGCCCTTTGTATCAGTGATATCATGGGGCAAGTACAACATGGAAGAGAATGCCTTGGTCTCAGTTCAGCTCCTCCTACATGGCACAAAGCAGTCCTAGCTCAATGGAGGAAGCTGGTAGTCAATGAGGTGCAAATGCAGGAGGAGATGATAAGGTACGTAAAGGCAGTTTCCCAGGCCAAACAGGGAGAATGGATGAGATGGGAGAGTGTGGAACAACGCAAGATCGGCTGGTGAGATCTATGGACAGGACCCGTGATGCCCCTTTGTGTTCACCGCCAGCTACATTAAGACACATTTTGACTAGATGTAAGGTGGGTCTTAGCCAAGGACGGTTGACTTGGTGTCATGATCAGGTGCTGCGATGTTTGGCCTTAGCATTGGAAGACAAAAGCAGCATGACCAACAGGTTACTACCAATACCAGCAATATATGACACACAAAGAACAACATTCATCCATCCAGGGGAGCAACCACCAAGAAAAGGTATTAAAACCAAAACTCGTCTAGGACAACTGGAAGCTGTAGAGACCGGAAAATGCTGACAGATGTTGGACAATGGCTTATTTTCCCACCTGAGATTGCCACCACTAACCTTCGACCTGATTTTCTTGTGGTCTTGTTCACCTGGTAGAGCTAACAGTGCCATGGGAGGATGCTATGGATGAGGTGTATGAAAGGAAGAAACTTCGGTTCGCTCAACTAACTGCTGAAGCGGAACAATGAGGATGGAGAGTCCAGGTTTACCCAGTGGAAGTTGGTTGTCGAGGATTTATGGCACACTCCACAACCCGGTTTCTCAGAAACATCGGATTCAGTGGTCAAGAGTTGCGACGCATAGTGAAGAACTTATCTGAAGCAGTAGAGAGGAGCAGCAACTGCCTCTGGTTGAGACGAAAAGATTGTGGTTGGGTACCTCAAGCACAGTAGAAAGAAAGCAACGTCAATGGAAAGGAAGGTAAGTAAGCTGGGCTTAGCTGAGTAGGGGACGGAGGGGGAGTGATGCTGGGACGCCAGAATCACCGTCGAGCCCTCTTAAGGTGTTGTGGGCTAGTCGATGAAATACCAAGGATGGAAGGTGCCCACTCCAGAGAAGTACCCTACTTAGCTCAGCACAGACGGTTGTCATGCTGATGCGCTAGGGAGGCCGCACTGTGGTTGATCCCTGGAGCCAGCATTGCAGATGTTGTGTGTGCTGATACACCAGGGAGGCAAAATAGGCTGATCCCTGGAGCAGTGGTGCACAACTCAAGTCATGGAGGGCCGGTGTCCCTCCTGGTTTTTGTTCTAACCATACCCTAAATTAGTTAATTAGACCAATTAAGCTTCGAATAAGTTCCAATAAAGTACTTTAGGGTGCAGTTGGAATCAAAACCTGCAGGGACACTGGCCCTGCAGGACCGAGTTGTTCACTACTGCCCTAGAGCCAGAATTACACTTCAGCCTTCAGATGGAAGGAAACACAGATGGATCACATTAGTTTACCGTAACAGAAGCTATGTCTTAGTTGGTGCTTATCTTGGTGAGAGCTGAGTCCAATATCAACATGAAGTAATAACACCTAATCTCATGTAATGGAAATCATGTAGAGGTAATGTGGGGATTTTTTACTGTACAGTTTTGTAAATAAACACATTTAAAACAGCCACGTTTCATCATTTGTCACAATGGGGTGTTTGGAAACTTAATATCTCATGCATATTAAATAGTGAAACTTAATATCTCATGCATATTAAATAGGCGCCTGACCCAAAGGGCAAAGGGGGTGTGCCCCTCCACTTTGAACATGGGGGGGGGGGGCAAACTATTATGCATATTATACAGCTTTTCAATGTTTTTTTTTCTTCAAAATGTTGAAAGTCAAATATACATATGTGAAATTTAGTCAAGTGCAGACCCCTCATTTCTAAATAGTCAAATTACCCCCACACGCCTCCCCTTATATTACAGTATTGGTTTGACCCAGGCAGTAGGACTCACTGATCACTTAACATATGCATGCCACAAACGTTGCGTTTGGCAGGAGGACAGGTTCTAATTAGAGGGAGGTGAAGCGGTCACGGTTTCAAACATACCCTCTGAAAGAACATTTTCAAAGACGGCAAGCCAGAAACACACAGATTCGAAATACCACAGCTAAGTTTTTATTTTATTTTCTTTTGTTTGCTATCTCCTTAAAATGTGCTGAAATATATTTTGGAAATAGTAACAGAGTGGATTCGAAAGAGGAACAATTTAATAAAATAATAAACACATTTATTATTTTAAAAAGAAGGATTCGTCTCACTATGATGTATTGGGTTTTTATGTCAGAATCGGTGCAATATTACTGTCTGTAGTCCCAGGTTAAAATACAAATCTAATAAAAATCCAAATGAAAGTCTTAGGGAACGTAGTTCTCTATATTCTGGGCCTGTAATAATAATAATCAAAAGTTTACATAACCCAATGTATAGAAATGTACATAGACATGTAGAAATGATTTAAGATATTATTATTACAGGGATATAGGGAAGTAGTGTATTGGTGAAAAACAACATTACAGGAAAACAATGCGTCAAGTGTTCAATTTCACAGCATATGTTTTCATATTCTTAATCCGCCTCCAGGGAAGCTAAAAAAGTAATCCAATGTAATTTCTTTCTGTGAATAGATGAGGTAGTTGTAGGACTAGGGAGTGAAGAGCAGGTTTACAGGTGTGTGCAGGGGGAGGAGATGCAGGTAGGAACAGTGAGAGATCCCGTACAGTGCAGTATTTTGCTGACATTGTTTGTTATTATTATGGTTCAAGTCAGTTATGGTTACTTGTGTTTAAATAAAAACATGAAAAGGTACATCAATCATCACAGGATAATCTACTTGTTCTATTGTCTAGCACATGTTTAAAGTAAATTAAAGCTTTTGAAAATTGCCTGATTATACAAGGGAACGTTATTACAAAGCTAGCAAGAAATAATGTAGTTGCAGGTGGGAGCTTTTAAGATATTCTAGGTGAAATAGTTTTAATCTATAGGAAAACAACTCTAAACTCCCTGTGGTAAATGTTACTGTTTTTGTGTTTGTAATAACGTTTATCTTTAGTTACATCTGTTTAAAGTTTAATTTACAAAAGTTGCCTTAGCTGAAATGAGAGGATTTAGGTTTTATTTTATTAATTATTTTTTTTAGAAAAGTACAGTGCCTCAGTCAATGCCTCAGAGGATATAGTGGGTGCTCAGGTCAGAACAACACCAAACCAACCACAAAACATCCAATATCAAAAAACAACTTTTGGAAAGAACCAGAGGTCATATAAATCTACCTGGTATACCAGGTTTCCTTGGATAGGATGGGACTCAGACCTGGAAAAGGGCATTTTGTCACCCTTGTCGAATGGCTGAGCATTTGGGCCTCATGTCGTTTTCTAAATGTAAGGAGGAAGCACTAGTATCTGTTGGGTTCTGCAACTGGAAAAAGGCCATGGAGAGATTCAGTCCGCATGAAAAAACATATGCTCATAAAGAAGCTGTGATGAAATTTAGTAACTATACTTCAGGTAGCAGTGTTGTCAGTATTTTGTCTGCCAAGGACACCAAGTCAGCACAAATGGCTTTGTTACAAATTTTGGGGTCAATGCGGTTTCTAGCAAGACAGGGAATGTCAACACGAGGAAGATCTGATGCCAACAGCAATCTCCATCAGCTGCTTCACTTACGTCCAGGGGACTCAGCTGACCTTGAGAAATTTGGTAGATTTGGTACATGGCAATTTTTTCAAACTAGCAAGGTGAAAACCATTCAGCATCACTGAGGCCATTGTGTCCAACCAGATGGATCATGCGTAGCTCTTCCATCAGAAGCATTTGGCAAAATTACAAATCATTGCTGAAGGCACTTCAGGAAATGTCAGAAAATGAATCTGGGCCAGGAGGTAGTAGAACAGCAGGACTTGTTTGGCAACTTGAGGAGTTCAAAACAGTGTTTGGACTTAAAATGAGTGAAACTGTATTTTCCAAATCAGAAGAAGTCAGTAGAGCTTTACAAAGCTCAAAAATCACTGTATGTGAAATCAAAATGGCCACTGACTGTTTAACAAAAACAATAGCCAGCTTGAGAACAGAAGACTCATTCCAAATTTTGTGGAATGAAACAAAATAAATGGCAGAGAGCTTGAATTTGGAAGAGCCAAGAATGCCCTGAAGAAAAAAAAACACCAAAGAAGTTAGATGATAGTTTGGGCAACTCTTTTTTCTTGCAAATGTTTAGAATACAACACTGGCTACCACTAACTGACATCTTAGTAAGTGCAACAGACAGAAGGTTTGCCAATTTGGGGACATCAGTAGCAGCATCTTTGGAGCAGCTCATCTTTAAAAGTGCAAGAGGAGAAGACTTTACTGAGGAGCTTAATGTAACTGAGACACACTATTCAACAGATGTCGACATCTCAAGTCCAGTTAACTATGCTTCCAGACTTACTTTCCAAACCAGACATCAACATCATCAGTGGCAGTGATGTTATCAAGGCAGCAATCACAGAATTAAACAAAATGGGAGAGGCTGCCAGAGTATTTAGCCAAGTGCATACAGTTCTAAAGATTTTATGGTTTTGCCTTCCTCATCTGCTTCAGCTGAGAGAAGTTTCTCAGGCGTGAGAAGACTTCAAACATACCTGCGGAGCAGAATGACACAGTCACGACTGAACCACATGCTTCTTTTACACACCAACCAAGAAATAACTGACTCGCTTGACCTTGAGGCCATAGGACTTGAGTTTTCATGAAAGAAAACTTTTGGGACTTTTAAGACCAGCTAGATTGGTGAGTTCATCTCATTTTCACTTTAACATGAAAACTTATGCTCGATTTTCAACACAAAAAAAGATTGATTACAGATTTGAAATTGCTAAAAATACTAATGATTCTTGCCTCCTCCCGTCTGTTCACCCACCACACAGTACTGTATAACATTGTGCAGATATGCCACTAGAAGTGCTCCTACCAGTTGCTGCTACTTGACTTTATACTTAATAAGTGCTGTTAGTAAATGTTAGATATTTTATGTTGAAATACTAGCTCCATTTTGTGGGTTTACAATTACAACAGTAACTTGAAAAGTAAAAACGTGTTTCCCGAGAGCTTAGTTGTTTTCATTTCTTAAACCCCCCCCCCACCCCCACCCCAACACTTTTAAACTAAGTTAGGCATCCCTGTTTGTTACTATACAGTGCTATACAGTGCAGCAAAAGAACAATGCAGACAACAATGTGTCTAATTTAAATTCTAAAACACAACAAGTTCTTCACGTTTTAGCTGGTAGATATGTAGCATATTTTGGGAAGGGCATAGGTGTGTCTAACAAAGTAGTGTTCAGATGTGTTTTCACTAAATAAACAACATTTCATTTTGTAGCTTGGTTACGTAATTTGTGATCATTTAAAAGCAAACACACATGTAATGTATTAGATGAGGAAAGCCAGGCACACAACACCTGTGATACATCACACATAGAGACAGGAGCACAGCTTGTGGGTTTCTTTACACTTAGAATATGAAGATGTTTTTCAAAAGAGGAGGTTAGTAAAATATTCTCTATTATTGAATACTTTTTTAAAACAGTATTTCTGAATTCTTGTCAAATGTTATGTGATTATGTCTAGATATATCTCTAAATTAACCATTTTATCATAGAAAAGGGAATAAATGCTAAACTTCACCTTATGCATAGATTAAACTCCTGACAACTATTTTTTAAAATGCAAATATATATATATATATATATATATATATATATATATATAAAACAAGGAATCTTTTTTTACTGATTTTAAAATGAAGTTGTTGAAAACATATTTCACAGTTTGTTGTGTATTTGTAAAAATTAAACCTGATTATAGCGATAGCTATTTTATTTTTAATACCAAAACAGTAAACAATTAAATCCAAACATCAGAAATGGAACAGTTCACATCATAGTAACTATGTTTTAACCATTCTGAACCATTTTGAGCAAGTTCCATTATTGTACAACTAAACATAAGATTGTGTTATGAGTGTTACAGTAACAGTCAGAATCTAGTAAATCTTAGGTTTTACGGATAACTGTCACAATTTACCAAGTAAGGTTGTAAATGCCTGGAATTATTACTTTTCGGACATTTATTGAAAGCTTATTGGTAAAGGCACTTGGTTATTCTTGAGATTTACCGATAAATGTCCCAAGTAAAGCGCTACCATGTTTATTTCTGACATTTAGCGCTTTACTTGGTAAATGTTGACATTTACCAGTACATTTTGAGATTTGTCAATATTCTGACTTCTACCGTAATGTGCATTACACACGCATTACACATGCATTGCACACGCATTACACACACATTACACACGCATTACACATGCATTACAGATGCATTACTTCAGGGTTATTGGACCCGATTTTCAAAAGGCGTTTAATTTTCGCTGAAAATGGCAAAATCTGCAGAATTTTCCCACCTGTTAATCCTTTAAAAAATATCTGTTATGAAAGCGTGCCACACTGTTTTCATGATTTTTGTAAAAATCCATACTGTGCCCTGGCTTGTGTCAGCACCATGCAATGCCAGCATCCTCATACCTGACTGGCACGGTGCTGCTCAGAGCCCTGTTGTGCACAAGGCTGTATTGTAACTGCACAAGAACGAAGATTAAAAAAAAAAGGTTAACAAAGAAACTTGGGGTGAATAGAACATCCAAAAACCAACATAACACTGTCTCCAGGATCAGTACCAGTACATATTATATTCAATAAGAAGTCGAATGAAATGCTATCCACGGGCAGAGTCGGGTAGTTGTATTATTATTATTATTATTATTATTATTATTATTATTATTATTATTATTATTATTATTAGGCTTCCAAGCCAGAATGGTTGTTGTGTTGTTGGACCATGCTCTTAAACTATGAAATGACCATGGTCAAAATCATTGTTATTTCATAGGCCACCACAGTCAAACTGCATGGCAGTGGAGCTGCCTGGAGGTCTGGGAACTTCTGACACTTATAGGAAAAATCTTTTGTAGCAAAAGTTTTGCTTTTGTGGATGAGGAAAAAAGGTTACAAGAAATAGATGTCTACCATTATTTATTTCAACAATTATTTTGCAAAACTCCAAAAGTAATAGCTAGTTGAGGCACCTTTATAATAACTGTAGCAGGGCAACTAGCCCTGTGCAGGGAAAATGTGTGTTTGTGACAAGGAGAGAGTTAAAATCTCCCTGCCAAACTAAATTGTTAATTATTTTATTGCTTAATTATCACCTGCACCTGGTAATTATTGTAAATTAGTGGCAGGTGCAGGGTTTAAAAAGCGTGCAGCCAGTTTGTTCTGGGCTGCTGTGTGAAAAGAAGCCCGCTTGATAGTGTGCTCAAGCGTATAGAAAGAAAAAGGTACTGTGTATAGCCTTTTTGTGTGTTTTTGTTTTGTTTTGGTTGATTTTGTTTTAACAGGTAAACAGCTTAGCTGTCCTGTTTGAGTTAGGCTTCTGTTTGTGTATACAGTGCCTTGCATAAGTATTCACCCCCCTTGGACTTTTCCACATTTTGTAGTGTTACAACCTGGAATTAAAATGGATTTAATTAGGATTTTTACCATTTGATTTACACAACATACTTAACACTTTGACAAATATTTTTTATTGTGACACAAAAGTTAGTTAAACAAAAAAAAAGACATTTGTTGGTTGCATAAGTATTCACCCCCCTGAGTCAATACTTGGTAGACGCACCACTAGCAGCAATTACAGTCTTTTTGGGTAAGTCTCTACCAGCTTTGCACATCTGGATCCTGCAATTTTTGCCCATTCTTCTTGGCAAAATTGCTCAAGATCTGTCAAGTTGGATGGGGACCGTTGGTGAACAGCAATTTTCAAGTCTTGCCACAGATTCTCAAACGGATTGAGGTCTGGGCTTTGACTGGGCCATTCTAAGACATTCAGGTTCTTGTTTTTAAACCACTCCAGTGTAGCTTTGGCTGTGTGTTTAAGGTCATTGTCCTGCTGGAAGGTGAACCTCCACCCCAGTCCCAGGTCTCTTGCAGACTGAAACAGGTTTTCCTCTAGAATTTCCCTGTATTTGGCTCCATCCATCTTGTCCTCAATCCTGACCAGTTTTCCAGTCCCTGCCGATGAAAAGCATCCCCATAACATGATGCTGCCACCACCATGCTTCACCGTGGGGATGGTGTTCTCAGGGTGATGAGCAGTGTTGGCTTTGCACCACACATAGTGTTTTGCGCTAAGGCCAAAAAGTTCAATTTTGGTCTCATCAGACCAGAGAACCTTTTTCCACATGTTTGCTGTGTCTCCCACATGCCTTTTGGCAAAATCCAAACGGGATTTGATATGGGTTTTTTTCAGCAATGGCTTTCTTCTTGCCACTCTTCCATAAAGCCCAGCTTTGTGGAGAGTCCGGGTTATAGTTGTCCCATGGATGGTTTCTCCCATCTCATCTGTGGATTTCTCCAGCTCCTTCAGAGTTACCATTGGCCTCTTGGTTGCTTCTCTGACTAATGCCCTCCTTACTTGGTCACTGAGTTTTGGTGGACAGCCTTCTCTAGGCAGAGTCGTGGTTGTGCCATATTCTTTCCATTTTTTAATAATGGATTTAACGGTGCTCCGGGGGATGTTCAAAGTTTGGGATATTTTTTTATAACCCAACCCTGATTGGTGCTCCTCCAGAACTTTATCCCAGACTTGTTTTGATAGCTCCTTGGTCTTCATGATGCTGTTTGTTTAGATATGCTCTCTAACAAACTCTGGGGCCTTCCAGAAACAGGTGTATTTAATCTGAGATCATGTGACCCTTTAATTGCACACAGGTGGACTCCATTCAAATAATTATTGAAGGCAATTGGTTGCACCAGAGCTTATTTAGGGGTGTCACAGCAAAGGGGGTGAATACTTATGTAGATTTTTTTCCCCACTTTGACATTATGGACTATTCTGTGTAAATCCTATTTAAATCCATTTTAATTCCTGGTTGTAACACTACAAAATGTGGAAAGGTCCAAGGGGGGTGAATACTCATGCAAGGCACTGTAGTTAGGGCTCAAAAAGGAGCTAGGTGTTTATTTTTTTTTTTAAATAAAAGTGCGCGATCGTGCTAAAACTGCAAGTTCCTATGTTGGATCAGTGGTTTTTAAAGTGGCAACGAACCTGAGAGTTGCAGCTCGGTTTACACTCTTTTAAATGATTAGGATATTTGTCAATGAGCTTTTGGCATGATTCTTTTGTGATTTATTGTCCATTCTTCAATGCAAAATTGTTCCAGTTCATTCAAATTCCAAGGTCTTCTCTTGTGCACAGCCTTCTTTAACTCATACCAAAGGTTCTCAATCGGATTTAGATTGGGACTTTGACGAGGCCATTCCAGAACCTTGATTTTATACTTCTTAAAAAATTCTGAAGTAGATTTTGATGTTGCGCTTTAAACCACGTTTTGTAGCAGAGGGTTTCAGATGATTGGCCAATATCTTTTGGTATGCTATGGAATCCATGTTACCATGTATTGGAACTACATTTCCTGTGCCATTAGAGGAAACAGCCCCATGGAAGGATATTACCACCTCCATGCTTGACAGTAGGTATGGTGTTCTTTTCTTTGAATGCCTCACCAGACTTTCTCCAAACGCAACAACTATTAGCATGACCAAATAGTTCGATTTGTGTTTCATCACTCCACAAAACCTTTAAACAGAACTCATATCCATCATTCAAATGCCATTTTGCAAACTTTAAGCGATTGTCCTTGTGACGTTTTCCTAAGAGTGTCTATTTTCTTGGCCTGTGACCATTGAGACCTTCACCATGCAATACTCGGTCTATGGTTGAAATGGAAACCCCAGTACCACTTGCAGCCAATTCACTTTGAATATCTTTGGCAGTCATTCTTGGAATGTTATTAACATTTCTGAGAATTCTTCTACTTGTTCTTTACGAAAGAACTTTGTTTCTTCCAGACCAAGGGAGTGGTGTGACAGCACCATGAGTCTTGTACTTCTTGATAATAGAAACAATAGTTGAAATTAGGATACTCAAGTGCTTAGAAATTTTCTTGTATCGTTCTCTAGCTTTATGACAATAAATCATTTTCTGCCTAAGGTCTTCCGATAGCTCTTTAATTTTTCCCATATTGACTTATTGGTACTAACAGCAATAGTCCTATATCTAACCCTTTTATATTCTCTAAGAATGTTCACCTACAATCCAGCATTTTCTAGACTTTTCTAGAATTAGGTTGTGTATTATAATATTGAAATGTCTAGCACCTTGTAGACAATACTATCATAGCATCAAAGAGTATGAATACTTTTTAATTCACATTTTTGGAGTTTTGCAAAAAAGAAATGCTGAAATAAATAATTGTAGACATCTATTTCTTGTAATTTTTTTTCCTTGTCCACAAAAACAAAACTTTTCCTACAAAATATTTTTCCTAAAATTCTTGTTTTCTAGAAATTATAAATTCCCATTGGGGTATGTAAACTTTTGACTACAACTGTATAATATGAAAATGGCAGGATTAATATCATCCACTAAGGAACTGGTAAAAAATACATTGCAGAACATGTAGCTATATAATTTGATGTCAGTTTAGCAACAGGTAAGAACACTTCTTAATCATATTATTTCACACTACATTTCAGTAAGCCAAATTTCTAAAAACTTTTTGAAGGACTGAAACTTCTCTTGCCAAACTGTAACTGTCAAATTATATTGTAAAAAAGGTTGAGTTCTAATATGTGCTTTATACATGTATAAGGGTTAGACTATACCCACTGTTTTATGTATTTATGCTGTGAAATAATCCTCAGGTAAGCCATTGCAGTTATTTTGCTTGGTTATATTTTAAACCCACCTTCATTAAACCTGGTTGGCTACAACATCTCACAAGTTTTGAAGAGACGGTGTGATTTAAAAAAGACCACACTGTAACACAAGGCACCCATTGGCAGTGGCTACACATCATTAGCAGGTCACCTTATTCAGTTTTAGGAACTTGGGCACATGCCAATGGACGTTGACACTGAAAAACTCAATGATTGGGAGGGCATTGTGGCCACAATGATGACAGACCTCGTTGGCTGGCATAAAACATGGTGTTTGAAATGTAACCAAATAAAGCTTGAACGACTGAGGAAATCAACAGAACAACGGAAGGCTGTTACTTCATCAGCTGTGCACACATGTTCAAGCCATGGCAACATTGACCTTACAGAGCCCATATGCTTCCTCTGCGATGAGCCAACTGGCCCTGCAGGCCTCCACCAAGCTTCCACCTATGACTGATTCGAGGGTTCGGAGATGTGCAATGGAACTAGAAGACACTGCTCTGCTGGCCAAGTTTGCACCTAGGGACGTGATTGCCCTTGAGGCTAAGTACCACCTCAAATGTTGTGAAATTACAATAGAGCAAGAGCTGCTGACAGCACAGTTCCTGATGAGGATCCCGATGCTCATCTCCACGGCATTGCATTTGCAGAGTTGGTGGTCTACATGGAAGACTTCCACATGGAAGAATGTGTTTCCCCAGTCTTCCAGCTAGCTGATCTGGCACACATGTACAAGGCCCGTCTTGAACAACTAGGTGCTGTTGTTGAGGGCTGAATCACACTACAAGACTGAAAAACAGATTACTAGCTGTGTTTCCTGACTTAAGGGCACATTCACAGGGGAGAGGTGTACTTCTCACATTTGATGACGAAATTGGTGGTGCTCTTGGGAAGGCCTGTGAACATGATAGTGATGCAATGCATTTGGCACAAGCAGCACAAGTCGTGCACAGAGAAATGTTCGACAGAAAGTTGTCATTTGATGGGTCATTCAAGCAAGGATCCCTGCAAGATGTACCACCATCGGTGTTGGCTCTTGTGAATGTGATACAAGAGGGTCCAAACATCAAGCATTAAACTCAGGTTGTCAACACAGTCAGCATAACAGCAGCTGTCTTCATATCTCAGCTCCTGATGTTCAACAGTCTGAAACATGCATGAGCTGCAGATTCCTCTGGTACAGTTCATCGCAACTTGGACCGCGAAACACCACTTCCACTGTACATTGCACTGAAGATCCATCCTGTCACAGGCAAGAGAAACCTCATTCACACACTCTACAGCCTAGGGTTGTGTGTTTCGTATGACCGTCTCCTGCAATTGATATCTGACATAGCCAATAGGGTCTGCGAACGCTTTAGGATGGATGACGTTGTGTGTCCACCAAAGATACGTCAAGGACTCTTCACGACAGCAGAAATTGACAACATTGACTTCAGTCCTAGTTCTGCATCAGCAAAGGATTAATTTCATGGCACTGCCATTTCGCTTATGCAGCATCTATCCCATCAGTTTGCAGGACTTGACCGTGTTGTGTTGATCATCAATCAAACCACTTCCTCCACTTGGTCAATTGCTCCTCTGCCGCCAAAGTACACAAATGTGCCGCCAGCTGCCTTGAAGACCAAGCAGTTCACTGTACCTGCTGTCCATGGTCCTGTGAGACCCCCCGACCTGCAGACTGTTACACGAGTGGCTCAATACAGTGATGGTAGCTCTCAAGAAGCAGCAGTTAACAGGATGGACTGGGTATCCTGGGCCGCCTACCGTGCTGACATCCAGGAAATAGTGATCCTGCCTGCAGCAATCACTGCACTGTTGCCATTGTTTCTGGACAATGCACACTCAGTGACCATGATCAAACATTCCATGGCCATTGTCCAAGCAGCTCAGCCCTGGTCAAGTCCCTGTTCTTGCTGCTGACCAACCATTGTACACCCTTGCCAAGCAAATCCAGTGGACCTGGCCAACCAACCTTGGAGAGGACCACTTTGTGGTGATGTTTGGCGAGCTACCCATCGATATGGCCATCTTGAAGGTAAGTCCCGTGATTAATAAACAACCACATTAAGCAAAGATGATTAAGCAATGATAGTCTGTCTTATGTACAAACCAGTAAGAACTGCAGCAACCTATAACTGCAGCAATAATATTAATGATGCTTTGATCAAACATGCTCACCCTGGAATACTGCAACAGTGGAAGCAAATTATTTGCAGGTACTGGGAGTCTGGCTAGATGATAGCGGATGGACAAGTGCTCTAGTGCAGGCCAACATCGCAAGCGCTGGTACGGCAGATTCCTTCGTCAGAGCCAGCCATGTGACAAAGACCTGGCATGCACACCAAGTCACAGCTGCACCGAGCATATGCTGAATACACATCTGCAGCAACTGCAGCAGAGACAGATGCTGTGTCCTTGGAAGAATGGTGTGCAATGCGAACACAGCAGCGTGACCAGTTTGATTACTGGCTGATAACGCTATCACTGGAGATCATCTTGCTGCTGTACGTCAGATCTCTTCGCAAAGGTGACTTTCATCTCTATGTGGACTCGATAACGAATATCGTAGCCTGGATGTTTGCACTAGATCACACGCACTACTCCAGGTGGTTACCAGTACACATTCGGGACATGATGGTACTCTCTGAGAAGCATCCAGAAACCCTGGCAGAATTCCACGCAGGGAAGTTTGTTGTGCATAAAACAAGCAACAAGTTCTCAGCAATGGCAATCGACCAGTGTCACGAAGAGAATAATGCAACAATCAAAGGATACAGAGGAGTGGTTGGACTGACAGACAATCCTGTGGCACTGAGACGCTGGATGGTGGCTGGTCCAAAAGTTGCGAGAATTGTCACAGAATTGAGGACTACACAGTTGTGACATCGAACATCGCCATCATGAACAGCATCCTTGGGTACAAGCTGCATTCCTGAAACTTCATTCTGCATTCAGGTCACAAACCGTGGTGACTGAAGGGATGGGAAAACCATTTCTGGAAGAAAGCCAAGATCTCATGGTCCTGGACACCAGGGATGTCATTGACATCTCTGTGGCAGAAACGGTGCGAAAGGCTGAAGCCCTTGTACAACAAATTTGTTGAGGAAAGGCTTGTTCAGTCTACAAAGCCTATCACAGATGCATTGCCCAAGAACAAATGACCAATGGTCTGTCAACCATCCGTGAAGTTGTCTTCAAAAGATGCAATTTGCAGCATTAAAGAATGACTGCAATCTCTTCTCACGCCTGTATGACTCCTGTCAAACAAGAGACGGAGATCTGGATCAATTCTTCACCCATGAAAACCAGGC
This sequence comes from Acipenser ruthenus, assembly GCF_902713425.1. Lineage (NCBI taxonomy): Eukaryota > Metazoa > Chordata > Actinopteri > Acipenseriformes > Acipenseridae > Acipenser > Acipenser ruthenus. Next base: position 15,891,503 of record NC_081212.1, on the reverse strand, counting down.
AGCCCCCCCCCCCACCATCATTGTCACTGGGAAAACTTTGGCTTGGTACAAAGGCAGACCTTCTTCACTGCCTTGAATTGGAGGAAACACGATCAACAAACACCCCTGTTGTCAATGCCAAATTCTTGGTGCTGCTGTGGTCCAGATGCTCAATCTTGGAACAGCAAGGACTTTTCAAGACTATGAAAACACAGTGTCAATACCGTATGTATCATCTCAGCTAGAGACCGCTGATTGAATGGACATTGTTGAAAAGCACAACCAGGCAGAAGAGAGGCAAGGGTGTTTGACGACGAGTGTTCCCCACTACATTAATCCCCAAGAATTGGAAAGACTTCCTAGGTGTGGATGAGAACAAAACCAAACTGTTCAGCTTCCTGTCCCAATAAGAGACAAGCCTCCCAACTGAGGAAGACAAAGCCATCTATGCAACCAATGGAAGGGATGTGCTCCCTGGCTGACGACGACGTGATGAACCTATCCCCCTGCTCCCACGAGAAAGTGGACACCTGCCTCCTCCTACATGTGTCAGATGCTGTACAGAACAGGTGCAGTAAAGCATATGTGCGCACTATAGATACAGCCGTACTGGTGTTCGGCGATTGCCACATTTAACCAGATGACGAGCTGTGGGTGGCACTTGGTACTGGATCAAATTTCCGGAATATACCTGTCCATGAACTGGCTGCTGCGATGGATCCCAGGATTTGTGCCACTCTCTCTGTCTTCCATGCATTCACACGGTGTGACACTGTCTCTGCATTCGGGGGGGAGAGGCAAGAAGACTGCCTGGGACACGTGGAAAGGTTTCCCCAAGGTTACTGGGGCGTTCGAAGACCTCCTACTCATGTGCAGTGACATCAGTGACCCAACAACGTCAGTACTGGAGTAGTTTGTGGTGTTGCTCTATGACTGCACAAGTGACACCATGGAGGTCAATGATGCCAGGAAGCAACTGTTCATGCAGAAGTCAAGGAGCCTGGAGAACATACCACCAACACAGGCAGCACTCAAGCAGCACATAAAACGGTCCAGTTACCAAGCCAACTGCTGGAAACAGGCCCTAACTCCCGACCCTGAGCTTCCAAGCCCATCCGACTGGGGCTGGAGGAAGGACACCGCAGGGTGGCAACCACTGTGGACCGCCCTTCCAGAAGCATCACAGTCGTGCTATGGACTCATTCACTGTGGGTGTAGGAAGGGATGCACTGTGCAATGCAAACGTGTCAAGGCTGCTTTAAGTCCCCTGCCCTCTGCTCCTGTTCTGGAGAATACTTGCACTAAGCTAGTACTCAGATCATTACTCAGACCTCCCAGTTCTTCAGATCTCTGCATCTAATAAGTATCTGTGTGACATCTGATGTACATGTAGACACCAACTTTCTAATAAACTGGTTTATTATATTTGTGGCATTCATTACAACTTCTCAATCAGACAGCACATTTGAACCCTGCGTGAGGTCATTGACAGTCGTCAGAGGTCAAATATAAGACCGTGCCACATCTAAAAATAAACCTTAGGGTGTGTAGAAACACTGTGGAAAATGTCATGCTTTTATCAGAAACTGCACAAAATGTCAGCTTATGAGCTGTACTAAAAATACTCTATGATAAACTACAATCTAATAGAAACAGGATGCAAATATAGGCTGGCATCAACTGATGTACCACACAAAAATATGCACTGCAGATAATATTGGTGTTAGGAGTTTTATGGTTAAATAGTGTTAAAAAAAATGGAATTACATATTACAGCCCTACAGCCAGAGGGCTGCTCCACAATTGGAGATATTTAAAAAAAAAAGATGTCAGTCTGACTGGGAAAGACTATAAAGTCTTGTAAATAAATATACATAGTAAGATAATTACAGTTTTTTGTTTATCAATCGGTGTGATTATTATTATTATACATGGTGAATGATAATTTTCCAATAAACCTTGGTGTTTTACAGTCCTATTATACATGGTTGAGGTGCGTGACCAGTGTATAAGACTGTCCATGTATAAAAAGGCTGATGGTAAAAATGCTAACCTCTGCTAAATATTTTTAAAAACAACAATGGCCTGTAGATTTAAAGTTTTATCCTCAGAAGACAATGAGCAATTTGTGGAAGAAAGTGGTGAAACATGAAGATCAATACCTCCTCATGCATTTTGGTGGTATGATGAAAGCAATGCAATGTATGATAGTTACACATCCACTGCAACTCATTAAACTCATAAAGCAATGGTGAGGGCTGCAGTAGATAGACTGATTCACATCATTTTAAGAACTTCATGACGTGTGGAATTTAAAGGGGGTTATATAGGTCATACATGTGAACATACCAGTATTTCATGAATTCACTTTAATTAGATTGTCTTGCAAGTGTATTTGTTGTAAGAATGATATTTGTACAAGATCTGTAGACATTTTAAATTTTTTCCCTTCTAGGGTCTTCTTGGTCAGCAGTTGGAACATCAGCAAACACAATGAGGCTGGAAACAATAGCAATACTTTTACTTATAGCAGGTAAGCCTAATGTCTTTGTCCTATAGGCATATATTTTCAAAAGTTAATAAAATATGTTAGGCAAGTGCCATACCATTACATAATACTATAGATGTTTATTTTACACATTTCTTTTCAAATGTTGGTAGTATGCATTTACAAAAATGTAGTGTAACCATTTCTATACCTAACAACCCCCACATGAATAGTTATTTCTGTGTAATAAAACCAAAATGTCAACAAAAAATATCAATATGTATTGTCTGTAGTGTCTGGATACATTAACCTTTAATCAGCTTGCAATGGACACTTAAGTAAAGATATTCAAGGTTTCTGTATAGAAACAAAAGAAGAGGTAAAGCTTAAATAACTAGCATATCTGATGCTTTAAATTGCTGCAAAACAACGACCTGTTAAAGACTATTTATTTAAATGCATGCAGTGTATACTAAAATGCTAATTGTATAACATAATCACATACATCTTTACACATTATATGTTTTGTGCCCTTCTAAAATGCTGTTATAACATTCAGGGTAACAAAATAATACATTTAAAAAATGGTAATAATATTTTAAATGTTTTTTCAATAGCAACTACGACAACTACTATAGCCCAAAATACAACTACTACCACTGCAGCTGCCACTACAACCTCAACTACTGCAGCTGCCACTACAACCACAACTACTGCAGCTCCCACTACAACCACAACCACTGCAACCCCCACTACAACCACAACCACTGCAGCCCCCACTACAACCACAACCACTGCAGTACCCACTACAACCACAACCACTACAGGCCCTACTACAACCACAACAACTGCAGCCCCCACTACAACCACAACCACTGCAGCCCCTACTACAACCACAACGACAGCCACCCCCACAACAACCACAACGACAGCCACCCCCACAACAACCTCAACCACTGTAGACCCCACTACAATCACAACCACTGCAGCCCCCACTACATCAACAACCACTGCAGCCCCAGCTACAACCACAACCACTGCAACCCCAACTACAACCACAACCACTGCAGCCCCAACTACAACCACAACCACTGCAGCCCTAACTACAACCACAACCACTGCATCCCCCACTACAACCACAACAACTGCAACCCCAACTACAATCACAACCACTGTAGCCCCTTCTACAACCTCAACCACTGCAGTCCCCACTACAACCACAACCACTGTAGCCCCTAGTACAACAACAGCCACAACTACTACAGACCCCACTACAACCTCAACCACTGCAGCCCCCACTACAACCACAACCACTGCAGCCCCTACTACAACCACAACAACTGCAGCCCCCACTACAACCACAACCACTGCAGCCCCAACTACAACCACAACCACTGCAGTCCCCACTACAACCACAACCACTGTAGCCCCTACTACAACAACAGCCACAACTACTGCAGCCCCCACTACAACCACAACCACTGCAGTCCCCACTACAACCACAACCACTGCAGCCCCCACTACAACCACAACCACTGCAGTCCCCACTACAGCTACAACCACTGCAGCCCCTACTACAACCACAACTACAGCCACCCCCATTACAACCACAACCACTGCAGTCCCCACTACCACCACAACCACTGCAGCCCCTACTAGAACCACAACCACTGCAGTCCCCACTACCACCACAACCACTGCAGCCCCTACTACAACCACAACCACTGCAACCCCCATTACAACCACAACCACTGCAGTCCCCACTACAACCACAAAAACTGCAGCCGCTATTACAACCACAACCACTGCAGCCCCTACTACAACCACAACCACTGCAACCCCCATTACAACCACAACCACTGCAGTCCCCACTACAACCACAACCACTGCAGCCGCTATTACAACCACAACCACTGCAGCCCCTACTACAACCACAACCACTGCACTCCCCACTACAACCACAACCACTGCAGCACCTACTACAACCACAACTACAGCCAACCCCACTACAACCACTACCACTGCAGCCCCTACTACAACCACAACCACTGCAGTCCCCACTACAACCACAACCACTGCAGCCCCTACTACAACCACAACCACTGCAGCCCCTACTACAACCACAACCACTGCAGTCCTCACTACCACCACAACCACTGCAGCCCCTACTACAACCACAACCACTGCAACCCCCATTACAACCACAACCACTGCAGTCCCCACTACAACCACAACCACTGCAGCCCCTACTACAACCACAACCACTGCAGTCCCCACTACAACCACAACCACTGCAGATCCCACTACATCCACAGCCACTGCAGCCTCTACTACAACCACTGCAGCTCCCACTACAACCAATGCAGACCCCACTACAACCACAACCACTGCAGAACCTACTACTACCACTGCAGCTTCCACTACAACCACTGTAGCTACCACTACAACCACAACCATTACAGACCCTACAACAATCACTACAGCCACCACTACAAAAACTGCGGACCCCACTACAACCACTCCAGCTCCCACTACAACCACTGCAGACCCCACTACAACCACAACCACTGCAGAACCTACTACATCCACAGCCACTGCAGCCTCTACTACAACCACTGCAGCTCCCACTACAACCACTGTAGCTCCCACTACAACCACAACCACTGCAGATCCCACTACAACCACAACCACTGCAGAACCTACTACTACCACTGCAGCTCCCACTACAACCACTGTAGCTCCCACTACAACCACTGTAGCTCCCACTACAACCACAACCACTGCAGACCCTACAGCTACAACCATAACAGCTCCCACTACAACCACAACCACTGCAGAACCTACTACTACCACTGCAGCTTCCACTACAACCACTGTAGCTCCCACTACAACCACAACCATTACAGACCCTACTACAACCACTGCAGCTCCCACTACAGCAACAATCACTACAGCCACCACTACAACCACTGCAGCTCCCACTACAACCACAATCACTACAGACCCTACTACAACCACTGCAGCTCCTACTACAGTCACAACCACTACTGCCCCCACTACAACCACTGCAGACCCCAGTACAACCACTGTAGCTCCCACTGCAACCACAGCAGACTCTAAAACTACTACCACAACCACTGCAGCTCCCACTACAACCATAACCACTGCAGAACCTACTACAACCACTGTAGCTCCCACTACAACCACAATCACTACAGACCCTACTACAACCACTGCAGCTCCCACTACAGCCACAACCACTACAGACCCCACTACAACCACTGCAGACCCAAGTACTACCAATGCAGCTCCCACTAAAACCACAACTACTGCAGACCCTACAACTACAACCATAACAGCTCCCACTACAACCACAACCACTGCAGAACCTACTACTACCACTGCAGTTTCCACTACAACCACTGCAGCTCCCACTACAACCACAACCATTACAGACCCTACTACAACCACTGCAGCTCCCAATACAGCGACAATCACTATAGCCCCCACCACAACCACTGCAGCTCCCACTACAACCATAACCACTGCAGAACCTACTACAACCACTGCAGCTCCCACTACAACCACTGCAGCTCCCACTACAACCACAAGCACTGCAGACCCTACTACAACCACTGCAGCTCCCACTACAGTCACAACCACTACTGCCCCCACTACAACCACTGCAGACCCCAGTACAACCACTGCAGCGCCCACTAAAACAACAATCACTGCAGACCCTACAACTACAACCACAACCACAACAGCTACCACTACAACCACAATCACTACAGACCCTACTACAACCACTGCAGCTCCCACTACAGCCACAACCACTACAGCCCCCACTACAACCACTGCAGACCCAAGTACAACCACTGTAGCTCCCACTACAACCACAACCACTACAGACCCTACTACAACCACTGCAGCTCCAACTACAGCCACAACCACTACAGCCCCCACTACAACCACTGCAGACACCAGTACAACCACTGTAGCTCCCACTGCAACCACTGCAGACTCTACAACTACTACCACAACCACTGTAGAACCTACTACAACCACTGTAGCTCCCACCACAACCACTGCAGCGCCCACTACAACCACAACCACTGCAGACCCTACAACTACAACCACAACAGCTCCCCTTACAACCACAACCACTGCAGAACCAACTACAAACACTGCAGCTCCCACTATAACCACAACAGCTCTCACTACAACCACAACCACTGCAGACCCTACTACAACCACTGCCGCTCCCACTACAGCCACAACCACTATAGCCCCCACTACAACCACTGCAGCTCCCACTACAGTCACAACCACTACAGCCCCCACTACAACCACTGCAGACCCCAGCACAACCACTGTAGCTCAAACTGCAACCACTGCAGACTCTACAACTACTACCACAACCACTGTAGAACCTACTACAACCACTGTAGCTCCCACCACAACCACTGCAGCGCCCACTACAACCACAACCACTGCAGACCCTACAACTACAACCACAACAGCTCCCCCTACAACCACAACCACTGCAGAACCAACTACAAACACTGTAGCTCCCACCACAACCACTGCAGCGCCCACTACAACCACAACCACTGCAGACCCTACAACTACAACCACAACAGCTCCCCTTACAACCACAACCACTACAGACCCTACTACAACCACTGCCGCTCCCACTACAGCCACAACCACTATAGCCCCGACTACAACCACTGCAGACCCCAGTACAACCACTGCAGTGCCCACTACAACCACAATAACTGCAGACCCTACAACTACAACCACAACCACAACAGCTACCACTACAACCACAATCAATACAGACCCTACTACAACCACTGCAGCTCCCACTACAGCCACAACCACTACAGCCCCCACTACAACCACTGCAGACACCAGTACAACCACTGTAGCTCCCACTGCAACCACTGCAGACTCTACAACTACTACCACAACCACTGTAGAACCTACTACAACCACTGTAGCTCCCACCACAACCACTGCAGCGCCCACTACAACCACAACCACTGCAGACCCTACAACTACAACCACAACAGCTCCCCTTACAACCACAACCACTGCAGAACCAACTACAAACACTGCAGCTCCCACTATAACCACAACAGCTCCCACTACAACCACAACCACTGCAGACCCTACTACAACCACTGCCGCTCCCACTACAGCCACAACCACTATAGCCCCCACTACAACCACTGCAGCTCCCACTACAGTCACAACCACTACAGCCCCCACTACAACCACTGCAGACCCCAGCACAACCACTGTAGCTCCCACTGCAACCACTGCAGACTCTACAACTACTACCACAACCACTGTAGAACCTACTACAACCACTGTAGCTCCCACCACAACCACTGCAGCGCCCACTACAACCACAACCACTGCAGACCCTACAACTACAACCACAACAGCTCCCCTTACAACCACAACCACTACAGACCCTACTACAACCACTGCCGCTCCCACTACAGCCACAACCACTATAGCCCCGACTACAACCACTGCAGACCCCAGTACAACCACTGCAGTGCCCACTACAACCACAATCACTGCAGACCCTACAACTACAACCACAACCACAACAGCTACCACTACAACCACAATCAATACAGACCCTACTACAACCACTGCAGCTCCCACTACAGCCACAACCACTACAGCCCCCACTACAACCAAGGCAGACCAAAGTACAACCACTGCAGCTCCTACTACAACCACTGCAGCTCCCACTACAGCCACAACCACTACAACCCCCACTACAACCACTGCAGACCCCAGTATAACCACTGTAGCTCCCACTGCAACCACTGCAGACTCTACAACTACTACCACAACCACTACAGAACCTACTACAACCACTGTAGCTCCCACCACAACCACTGCAGCGCCCACTACAACCACAACCACTGCAGACCCTACAACTACAACCACAACAGCTCCCCCTACAACCACAACCACTGCAGAACCAACTACAAACACTGCAGCTCCCACCACAACCACTGCAGCGCCCACTACAACCACAACCACTGCAGACCCTACAACTACAACCACAACAGCTCCCCCTACAACCACAACCACTGCAGAACCAACTACAAACACTGTAGCTCCCACCACAACCACTGCAGCGCCCACTACAACCACAACCACTGCAGACCCTACAACTACAACCACAACAGCTCCCCTTACAACCACAACCACTACAGACCCTACTACAACCACTGCCGCTCCCACTACAGCCACAACCACTATAGCCCCGACTACAACCACTGCAGACCCCAGTACAACCACTGCAGTGCCCACTACAACCACAATAACTGCAGACCCTACAACTACAACCACAACCACAACAGCTACCACTACAACCACAATCAATACAGACCCTACTACAACCACTGCAGCTCCCACTACAGCCACAACCACTACAGCCCCCACTACAACCACTGCAGACCAAAGTACAACCACTGCAGCTCCTACTACAACCACTGCAGACTCTACAACTACTACCACAACCACTACAGAACCTAATACAACCACTGTAGCTCCCACCACAACCACTGCAGCGCCCACTACAACCACAACCACTGCAGACCCTACAACTACAACCACAACAGCTCCCCCTACAACCACACCCACTGCAGAACCAACTACAAACACTGCAGCTCCCACTATAACCACAACAGCTCCCACTACAACCACAACCACTACAGACCCTACTACAACCACTGCCGCTCCCACTACAGCCACAACCACTATAGCCCCCACTACAACCACTGCAGCACCCACTACAGTCACAACCAATATAGCCCCCACTACAACCACTGCAGACCCTACTACAACCACTGCAACTCCCACTACAACCATAACAACTGCAGAACCTACTACAACCACTGCAGCTCCCACTACAACCACAATCACTACAGATCCTACTACAACCACTGCAGCTCTAACTACAGCCACAACCACTACAGCCCCCACTACAACCACTGCAGACCCCAGTACAACCACTGTAGCTCCAACTACAACCACTGCAAACTCTACAACTACTACCACAACCACTGCAACTCCCACTACAACCACAATCACTACAGACCCTACTACAACCACTGCAACTACCACTACTGTCACAATCACTACTGCCCCCACTACAACCACTGCAGACCCCAGTATAACCACTGTAGCTCCCACTGCAACCACTGCAGAATCTACAACTACTACCACAACCACTGCAGAACCTACTACAACCACTCTAGCTCCCACTACAACCACTGTAGCTCCCACAACCACAAAAACTGCAGCGCCCATAACAACCACAACCACTGCAGACCCTACAACTACAACCACAACAGCTCCAACTACAACCACAACCACTGCAGACCCTACAACTACAACCACAACAGCTCCAACTACAACCACAACCACTGCAGACCCTACAACTACAACCACAACAGCTCCCACTACAGCCACAACCACGACAGCCCCAGCTACAACCACTGCAGACCTAAGTACAACCACTGCAGCTCCCACTACAACCATAACCACTGCAGACTCTACAACTACAACCATAACAGCTCCCACTACAACCACAACCACTGCAGAACCTACTGCTACCACTGCAGCTTCCACTACAACCACTGTAGCTCCCACTACAGCCACAACCATTACAGACCATACTACAACCACTGCAGCTCCCAATACAGCGACAATCACTATAGCCCCCACTACAAGCACTGCAGACCCCAGTACAACCACTGCAGCTCCCACTACAACCACAACCACTGCAGACCCCAGTAGAACCACTGCAGCTCCCACTACAACCATAACCACTTCAGAACCTACTACAACCACTGCAGCTCTCACTACAACCACTGTAGCTCCCACTACAACCACAATCACTACAGACACTACTACAACCACTGCAGCTCCCACTACAGCCACAACCACTACAGCCCCCACTACAACCACTGCAGACCCCAGTACAACCACTGTAGCTCCCACTGCCACCACTGCAGACTCTACAACTACTACCACAACCACTGTAGAACCTACTACAACCACTGCAGCTACCACCACAACCACTGCAGCGCCCACTACAACCACAACCACTGCAGACCCTACAACTACAACCACAACAGCTCCCCCTACAACCACAACCACTGCAGACCCTACTACAACCACTGACGCTCCCACTACAGCCACAACCACTATAGCCCCCACTACAACCACTGCAGCTCCCACTAAAGTCACAACCACTGCAGACCCCACTACAACCACTGCAGACCCAAGTACAACCACTGCAGCTCCCACTACAACCATAACAACTGCAGAACCTACTACAACCACTGCAGCTCCCACTACAACCACTGTAGCTCCCACTACAACCACAATCACTACAAAACCTACTACAACCACTGCAGCTCCCACTACAGCCACAACCACTGCAGCCCCCACTAAAACCACTGCAGACCCATGTAGAATCATTGCAGCTCCCACTACAACCACAACTACTGCAGACCCTACAACTACAACCATAACAACTCCCACTACAACCACAACCACTGCAGAACTTACTACTACCACTGCAGCTTCCACTACAACCACTGTAGTTCCCACTACAACCACAACCATTGCAGACCCTACTACAACCACTGCAGCTCCCAATACAGTGACAATCACTATATCCCCCACTACAAACACCGCAGACCCAAGTACAACCACTGCAGCTTCCACTACAACCACAACCACTGCAGAACCTTCTACAACCACTGCTGCTCCCACTACAACCACTGTAGCTCCCACAACCACAACCAATTTAGCTCCCACAACCACAACCACTGCAGCGCCCACTACAACCACAACCACTGCAGACCCTACAACCACAACCACAACAACTCCCACTACAACCACAATCACTACAGACCCAAGTACAACCACTGCAGCTCCCACTACAACCACAAACACTGCAGAACCTACTACAACCACTGCAGCTCCCACTATAACCACTGCAGCTCCCACTACAGCCACAACCACTACAGCCCCCACTACAACCACTGCAGACCCAAGTACAACCACTGCAGTTCCCAATACAACCACAACTACTGCAGACCCTACAACTACAACCATAACAGGTCCCACTACAACCACAACCACTGCAGAACCTACTACAGCGACACCAACTGCAGCTCGCACTACAGTCACAAACACTACTGCCCCCACTTCAACCACTGCAGTCCCCAGTACAACCAGTGTTGCTCCCACTGCAACCACTGCAGACTCTACAACTACTACCACAACCACTGCAGCTCCCACTACAACCATAAACACTGCAGAATCTACTACAACCACTGCAGCTCCAACTACAACCACTGTAGCTCCCACTACAGCCACAACCACTACAGCCCCCACTACAACCACTGCAGACCCCAGTACAACCACTGCAGCTCCCACTACAACCACAACCACTGCAGACCCTACTAGAACCACTGCAGCTCCCACTACTGTCACAACTACTACTGACCCCACTACAACCACTGCAGACCCCAGTACAACCACTGTAGCTCCCACTGCAACCACTGCAGACTCTAAAACTACTACCACAACCACTGCAGAACCTATTACAACCACTGTAGCTCCCACAACCACAACCACTGCAGCGCCCACTACAACCACAATCACTACAGCCCCCACTACAACCATAACAGACCCAAGTACAACCACTGTAGCTCCCACTACAACCATAACCACTTCAGATCCTACTACAACCACTGCAGCTCCCACTACAACCACTGCAGCTCCCACTATAACCACTGCAGCTCCCACTACAGCCACAACCACTACAGCCCCCACTACAACCATAACAGACCCAAGTACAACCACTGTAGCTCCCACTACAACCATAACCACTTCAGATCCTACTACAACCACTGCAGCTCCCACTACAACCACTGTAGCTCCCACTACAACCACAATCACTACAGACACTACTACAACAACTGCAGCTCCCACTAAAGCCACAACCACTACAGCCCCCACTACAACCACTGAAGACCCCAGTACAACCACTGTAGATCCCACTGCAACCACTGCAGACTCTACAACTACTATCACAACCACTGCAGCTCCCACTACAACCATAACCACTGCAGAACCTACTACAATCACTGCAGCTCCCACTACAACCACTGTAGCTCCCACTACAACCACAACCACTGCAGACCCTACAACTACAACCACAACAGCTCCCACTACAGCCACAACCACGACAGCCCCCACTACAACCACAGCAGACCTAAGTACAACCACTGCAGCTCCCACTGCAACCACTGTAGCTCCCACTACAACCACAATCACTACAGACCCTACTACAACCACTGCAGCTCCCACTACAGCCACAACCACTACAGCCCCCACTACAACCAATGCAGACCCCAGTACAACCACTGTAGCTCCCACTGCAACCACTGCAGACTCTACAACTACTACCACAACCACTGCAGCTCCCACTACAACCACTGTAGCTCCCACTACAACCACAATCACTACAGACCCTACTACAACCACTGCAGCTCCCACTACAGCCACAACCACTACAGCCCCCACTACAACCAATGCAGACCCCAGTACAACCACTGTAGCTCCCACTGCAACCACTGCAGACTCTACAACTACTACCACAACCACTGCAGCTCCCACTACAACCACTGTAGCTCCCACTACAGCCACAACCACTACAGCCCCCACTACAACCAATGCAGACCCCAGTACAACCACTGTAGCTCCCACTGCAACCACTGCAGACTCTACAACTACTACCACAACCACTGCAGCTCCCACTACAACCATAACCACTGCAGAACCTACTACAACCACTGCAGCTCCCACTACAACCACTGTAGCTCCCACTACAGCCACTGCAGACTCTACAACTACTACCACAACCACTGCAACTCCCATTACAACCATAACCACTGCAGAACCTACTACAACCACTGCAGCTCCCACTACAACCTCTGTAGCTCCCACTACAACCACAATCACTACAGACCCTACTACAACCACTGCAGCTCCCACTACAGCCACAACCACTACAGCCCCCACTACAACCACTGAAGACCCCAGTACAACCACTGTAGCTCCCACTGCAACCACTGCAGACTCTACAACTACTACCACAACCACTGTAGCTCCCACTACAACCATAACCACTTCAGATCCTACTACAACCACTGCAGCTCCCACTACAACCACTGTAGCTCCCACTACAACCACAATCACTACAGACACTACTACAACCACTGCAGCTCCCACTACAACCACTGTAGCTCCCACTACAGCCACAACCACTACAGCCCCCACTACAACCAATGCAGACCCCAGTACAACCACTGTAGCTCCCACTGCAACCACTGCAGACTCTACAACTACTACCACAACCACTGCAGCTCCCACTACAACCATAACCACTGCAGAACCTACTACAACCACTGCAGCTCCCACTACAACCACTGTAGCTCCCACTACAGCCACTGCAGACTCTACAACTACTACCACAACCACTGCAACTCCCATTACAACCACAACCACTGCAGAACCTACTACAACCACTGCAGCTCCCACTACAACCACTGTAGCTCCCACAACCACAACCACTGCAGCGCCCACTACAACCACAATCACTACAGCCCCCACTACAACCACTGCAGACCCAAGTACAACCACTGCAGCTCCAACTACAACCATAACCACTGCAGAACCTACTACAACCACTGCAGCTCCCACTACAACCTCTGTAGCTCCCACTACAACCACAATCACTACAGACCCTACTACAACCACTGCAGCTCCCACTACAGCCACAACCACTACAGCCCCCACTACAACCACTGAAGACCCCAGTACAACCACTGTAGCTCCCACTGCAACCACTGCAGACTCTACAACTACTACCACAACCACTGTAGCTCCCACTACAACCATAACCACTTCAGATCCTACTACAACCACTGCAGCTCCCACTACAACCACTGTAGCTCCCACTACAACCACAATCACTACAGACACTACTACAACCACTGCAGCTCCCACTACAACCACTGTAGCTCCCACTACAGCCACAACCACTACAGCCCCCACTACAACCAATGCAGACCCCAGTACAACCACTGTAGCTCCCACTGCAACCACTGCAGACTCTACAACTACTACCACAACCACTGCAGCTCCCACTACAACCATAACCACTGCAGAACCTACTACAACCACTGCAGCTCCCACTACAACCACTGTAGCTCCCACTACAGCCACTGCAGACTCTACAACTACTACCACAACCACTGCAACTCCCATTACAACCACAACCACTGCAGAACCTACTACAACCACTGCAGCTCCCACTACAACCACTGTAGCTCCCACAACCACAACCACTGCAGCGCCCACTACAACCACAATCACTACAGCCCCCACTACAACCACTGCAGACCCAAGTACAACCACTGCAGCTCCAACTACAACCATAACCACTGCAGAACCTACTACAACCACTGCAGCTCCCACTACAACCTCTGTAGCTCCCACTACAACCACAATCACTACAGACCCTACTACAACCACTGCAGCTCCCACTACAGCCACAACCACTACAGTCCCCACTACAACCACTGAAGACCCCAGTACAACCACTGTAGCTCCCACTGCAACCACTGCAGACTCTACAACTACTACCACAACCACTGTAGCTCCCACTACAACCATAACCACTTCAGATCCTACTACAACCACTGCAGCTCCCACTACAACCACTGTAGCTCCCACTACAACCACAATCACTACAGACACTACTACAACCACTGCAGCTCCCACTACAGGCACAACCACTACAGCCCCCACTACAACCACTGAAGACCCCAGTACAACCACTGTAGATCCCACTGCAACCACTGCAGACTCTACAACTACTACCACAACCACTGCAGCTCCCACTACAACCATAACCACTGCAGAACCTACTACAATCACTGCAGCTCCCACTGCAAAATCTAAAACTACTACCACAACCACTGCAGAACCTACTACAATCACTGTAGCTCCCACAACCACAACCACTGCAGCGCCCACTACAACCACAATCACTACAGCCCCCACTACAACCACTGCAGACCCAAGTACAACCACTGCAGCTCCAACTACAACCATAACCACTGCAGAACCTACTACAACCACTGCAGCTCCCACTACAACCTCTGTAGCTCCCACTACAACCACAATCACTACAGACCCTACTACAACCACTGCAGCTCCCACTACAGCCACAACCACTACAGCCCCCACTACAACCACTGAAGACCCCAGTACAACCACTGTAGCTCCCACTGCAACCACTGCAGATTCTACAACTACTACCACAACCACTGCAGCTCCCACTACAACCATAACCACTGCAGAACCTACTACAATCACTGCAGCTCCCACTACAACCACTGTAGCTCCCACTACAGCGCCAACCAATACAGCCCCCACTACAACAACTGCAGACCCCAGTACAACCACTGTAGCTCCCACTACAACCACTGCAGAGTCCACAACTACTACCACAACCACTGCAACTCCCATTACAACCACAACCACTGCAGAACCTACTACAACCACTGCAGCTCCCACTACATCCACTGTAGCTCCCACTACAACCACAACCACTGCAGACCCTACAACTACAACCACAACAGCTCCCACTACAGCCACAACCACGACAGCCCCCACTACAAAAACTGCAGACCTAAGTACAACCACTGCAGCTCCCACTGCAACCAGTCCAGACTCTACAAATACTACCACAACCACTGCAGCTCCCACTACAACCACTGTAGCTCCCACTACAACCACAATCACTACAGACCCTACTACTACCACTGCAGCTCCCACTACAGCCACAACCACTACAGCCCCCACTACAACCACTGCAGACCTAAGTACAACCACTGTAGCTCCAACTGCAACCACTACAGACTCTACAAATACTACCACAACCACCGCAGCTCCCACTAGAATCACTGTAGCCCCCACTACAGCCACAACCACTGCAGCCCCCACTACAACCACTGCAGACCCCAGTACAACCACTGCAGCTCCCACTACAACCACAACCACTGCAGACCCTACTAGAACCACTGCAGCTCCCACTACAGCCACAACCACTACTGACCCCACTACAACCACTGCAGACCCCAGTACAACCACTGTAGCTCCCACTGCAACCACTGCAGACTCTAAAACTACTACCACAACCACTGCAGAACCTACTACAACCACTGTAGCTCCCAGAACCACAACCACTGCAGCTCCCACTACAGCCACAACCACTACAGCCCCCACTACAACCACTGCAGACCCAAGTACAACCACTTTAGCTCCCACTACAACCACAACTACTGCAGACCCTACAACTACAACCATAACAGCTCCCACTATAGTCTCAACCACTACAGCCCCCACTACAACCACTGCAGACCCCAGTACAACCACGGTAGCTCCCACTGCAACCACTGCAGACTCTACAACTATTACCACAACCACTGCAGCTCCAACTACAACCATAACCACTGCAGAACCTACTACAACCACTGCAGCTCCCACTACAACCACTGTAGCTCCCACTACAACCACAATCACTACAGACCCTACTACTACCACTGCAGCTCCCACTACAGCCACAACCACTACAGCCCCCACTACAACCACTGCAGACCCCAGTACAACCACTGCAGCTCCCACTACAACCACAACCACTGCAGACCCTACTAGAACCACTGCAGCTCCCACTACTGTCACAACCACTACTGCCCCCACTACAACCACTGCAGACCCCAGTACAACCACTGTAGCTCCCACTGCAACCACTGCAGACTCTAAAACTACTACCACAACCACTGAAGAACCTACTACAATCACTGCAGCTCCCACTACAACCACTGTAGCTCCCACTACAGCGACAACCAATACAGCCCCCACTACAACAACTGCAGACCCCAGTACAACCACTGTAGCTCCCACTACAACCACTGCAGAGTCTACAACTACTACCACAACCACTGCAACTCCCATTACAACCACAACCACTGCAGAACCTACTACAACCACTGCACCTCCCACTACAACCACTGTAGCTCCCACAACCACAACCACTGCAGCACCCACTACAACCACAACCACTGCAGACCCTACAATTACAACCACAACAGCTCCAACTACAACCACAACCACTGCAGACCCTACAACTACAACCACTGTAGCTCCCACTACAACCACAATAAATACAGACCATACTACAACCACTGCAGCTCCCACTACAACCACAACCACTACAGCCCCCACTACAACCACTGCAGACCCAAGTACAACCACTGTAGCTCCCACTACAACCACAACTACTGCAGACCCCACAACTACAACCATAACAGCTCCCACTACAACCACAACCACTGCAGAACCTACTACTACCACTGCAGCGTCCACTACAACCACTGTAGCTCCCACTACAACCACAACCATTACAGACCCTACTACAACCACTGCAGCTCCCACTACAGCGACAATCACTATAGCCCCCACTACAACCACTGCAGACCCCAGTACAACCACTGCAGCTCCCACTACAACCACAAGCACTGCAGCTCCCATTACAACGACAACCACTGCAGCCCCCACTACTGCTGCCCCAACTATAACCATATCCACTGCAGCCCCCACTACAACCACAACCACTGTAGCCCCTACTACAGCTACAGCCACCCTAATCACAACCACACCTGCCCCAGCTACAACCACTGCAGCCCCCACTACAATCATAACTACTGCAGTCCCTACTACAACAACTGCAGCTCCCACTACAACTACAACCACTGCACCCCCCACTACAACCATAATCAGTGCAGCCCCCACTATAAGCACAACCACCTCAACTACAACTACTGCAGCCCCAACTACAAGCATAACCATTGCAGCCCCAACTACAACCACAACGTCTGCAGTACCAATTATTACCACAGCCACTGTAGCCCCAACGACAACTACAAGCACTGCAGCCCCTACTACAACCACAACCAATTTAGCCCCTAATACAACTACAGCCGCCCCAACTATAACCACTGTAGCACCAGCTACAACCACAACCACAGCCACCCCTGCTACAACTACTGCAGCCCCCACTACAAGCACAACCACTGCAACCCCCACTACAAGCACAACCACTGCAACCCCCACTACAAGCACAACCACTGCAGCCCCCACTACAACCACAACCACTGCAACCCCCATTAAAACCACAACCACTGCAACCCCCACTACAACCACAACCACTGCGACCCCCACTACAAGCACAACTTCTGCAGCAGCAATTACAACCTCAGCCACTGTAGCCCTAACGACAACTACAACCACTGCGGCCCCAACTACAACCACAACCACAGCCACCCCTGCTACAACTACTGCAGGCCCCACTACAACCACAACCACTTCTGTCCCAACTACAACCACTGCGGCCCCAACTACAACCACAACCACAGCCACCCCTGCTACAACTACTGCAGGCCCCACTACAACCACAACCACTTCTGTCTCAACTACAACCACTGCAGCCCCAACTACAACCACAACCACTGCAGCCCCCACTACAACCAA
Source organism: Acipenser ruthenus (assembly GCF_902713425.1). Taxonomy (NCBI): domain Eukaryota; kingdom Metazoa; phylum Chordata; class Actinopteri; order Acipenseriformes; family Acipenseridae; genus Acipenser; species Acipenser ruthenus. The sequence goes on along the minus strand of NC_081212.1, from coordinate 15,872,320 downwards.
AACCACTACAACCCCCACTACAACCACAACCACTGCAGCCCCTACTACAACCATAACCAATGCAGCCCCCACTGTAACCACTACAACTCCTTCTGATCCCAATGGTCCTCGATTCATGCCACTTTCATTCAGAATGATAATGGACTTCAAAGAAACCCTGAGAGATGAGAAGTCACAGGATTTCAAAGACTTAAGTGATAAAGTTAGCAGAGATGTAAGTCTGTATTTGATTTTCTTTTTTAAATACGGAACATCCAATGTATTATTTCACTCTTGAATACATTATTTCTTGTGATATGCAATATTAATTATATCCCAGTATGAGTTCGAAATTTAGCTTCAATGTTTTTGGAAGCCGTAATATATTATGTGTTTCATTCAAACAACACAAAATCTTATCAGCTGTACAGCTAAAACAGTCTTAATAAAAAATGTAACTGCATGGCATCAATTTTAATCTAGAACATACAAAACATATGCATACACCAATACCATATCACATAAAGAGTGCATACAAGTCAAAACTGCTGATATGTTACCACGCAAACTGGAAAGTAACATACAAATCTGCATATTTCTATCAGTACTCTTTGAATGTACTGGTATAGTATATAGACTTCGGAATGAACACAAATGTAATTTATGATCTTTTCCAGCTTGACGGAGTTTACATAGTGCTGTATCCTGATGATTTCGTCAGAGCAGTGGTAAGAAGATTCAGGTAAGAGCTGCTTAATGTTGTATTTGAATATAACAAACAGGTTACTTGCCTTTCAATCATTGAACTATTACAATATAACATGTTCTCCAGTATTACCAGTCGTGTACTAGGTTGTGTCACACACATTTTCAATGTATTATTTTATTGAAATACAAAATAGGTTTATATTAAGAGGAATATCCTGAAAATATCCTGACTGTGACAACAAGTAGGAGCCTGAAGCCTTCAGGCAGAACCAGAAGTAAACACACTACTCAGTATAAAGTATAGTTTTATTATTTAACGGGTCTGTTTCATCAAACTTCTGATACTTGTGTATGCCTTTAAACACATTTAAGCACAAAAACAAATGAAAATTCAATTCAATTAAAACTAAATGTATTTAATTCTACCAACAGTACATTTTTAAAGAAACATGTTTACAGTACTGTATGCTGAACAGCAGGTTTTTCAGATAGTCGGTGCAATCATTATACAGATCCCCCTAAAATATTTTGGCCTCTCTGAAAATGCCCATGCAGTTTACATGTAAATTCTTCAGGTCATTGCAGCGTACCAGATGTAGTGCACTTGATGTGCCTGACAGGGTGATTAAGTGAGTTTGATCCACTTGCTTGGACTAACATAAGTACCGTTGATGATCCTGTACCTAAAGTTCATGAGCTCATTGGGGTCATCAGTTAAACTAGATCAAGTTTAGTAGTGATTGCAGCACACTAAATCAGACCCTTGTAGATCCACATTAAGAGGATTCAGTTAGTCCTGTGAAGTTAGAGACTGCGATAATCTACTTGCTCTGATTTGTCCCCTTTTTTCTTGATATTTGCTTGCAGATCTGTTTAATACAGTATGAGTTACACTCTAGAAAACCTCTTCTTTTTATGTCCTTCATGCTTGTATTACATTAGCCAGGATATAGTGTCACACTTAATGCATATTATTTAATAAGGGTTTGAAACCTTCTTGTTCAAGCTTATATAAGCTCTTATAAAAATGAACAGTGGTAATTTTCCGATGCTAGTACACCTCATTTACATTTGGTATTAGTGTTCTGCTTACTCTGCTTACTACAGCTCCTCATATATCCTACTTAATGTGTTCCTATGTTATATATATATACTGTGCATTAGATATTAAGTAAGAAACCAATTGTGTAGTTTAATTTGATTGTATATTTTATTCTCGATATTCTCTGTGAAAATGTATTCAGATTATGAATTGCAGTTCGCATAGGTTAGGGTTAGGGGTATGGTTAGGGTTAAGGTTAAGGTTAGAGTTAAGGTTAGTTTAATTGATGATCCCAATAATGTCATCAACCCTTGTATGTTAATAGAATGAATAACAAATGAGACTGTATACTTTCATATTGTTTTTGAATTAGCCAATATTTATTTATTATATTTAATTCATAAACCCCTTACAATCTTTCGATCCTTTCCAGGCCGGGATCAGTCATCCCAGAAGTAGATCTGGAATTCAAAGCCAATTCCACGACCCCAAGCAATACCGACATCGTCAGAGCTCTCTACACAGCAGTGACTGGATCAGGAAATCTGGGAGACCTAGTATTGGACAAAACAAGCATTACATCGAACAGTAAGTGGAATTTATTCAAGCAGATTCATTTTCATGTCTTTTACGTGTTACATCTTAGCAGTGTAGAATTCACAATAAAAGTGTGTTTGGTAAAATCTCTCTTAATGGTACTAAAACCTGCTCCTCTTTGCAGCTTTGTAAACATGCAGAATATGGCTCACCAATGAGTTATATCAACACCAATGTGGCACAGATTACATCACCCATTGCTTTGGTTAATTTGTCTTTCTTTCTTTGTGTTTTTTGTCTTTGTTTTACAGCTGCTAGTGTGAATACACTGCCTCCACTCAGGATTGTTACAGAATTTCTCCTTACAGACGGCTTTACACCAGGACTGTCCAGTAGCATATCTGCAGAATCAATTCAACTTAATGATAAAATCAATAATTGGGTGAGAACTAATACAACTACTATAATTACATGAACATTGGTAAAGAAGTCTTGTCAACACACTTATATGTTTTAAAGTTACTGCAATTACTACTCAAATAAAATCCAAAATATAATAATAATAATAATAATAATAATAATAATAATAATAATAATAATAATAATAATAATAATAATATGCATTTTTGCGTTTTCTGGCTCATTTATGATATAGAAATGACTTTATTTTTTAAATATTTTTTCAGTTGAAACCTATCCTTGAAACATATTATGGTCAAACAATGGTGAATTCAGCCTTTGCAAACTTCAGGTAAGTGACTTTTCAAAAAGCTACAGTATGTTCTGTTTAATATCGATATGCTGCTTATAAAATCAAAAATAATGCACACCCAACTGTGCTTAATATGGCTTTGGGGACTGAAAGTAGGGTTAGGTTTTTCAAGTCGGGAATTTTATAAAACAGACTCATTCCAGTAATGCTCTATTGTACTTGCTCTCAAATGAATACATGTGTTGGCTTTTTCATAAAAGCAAACTTTATTGTAAATGTAAAAACTATTATTCACTTTGTAAAAAGTATTTTATTCTACATTTTATTTTAACAATTTATTTCTGAAACTATACACATCTGTAAATGTGTAATTAAAGGTTTTGACAATTATAACTATATTGTGATCGCCTGCTTTTATTAATAACATCTTTTAAACACACAAGTATAAAGGCATCATCGATTATTTAACCGATCTGAGTCAGTACTGAACAGAACTGGTAATCTGTGTAGAAAATAATGGTTTCAAATAATTCAAGAGGCAGGAGCCAGGGCCTGTGTAAATGGACTACTAGAATAAAGAGACTAAGTGCCCAAGGGGGAGACTGGCACTGGTGCAAATGAATAGATTTAAGCGAATGGATAGATTTAAGCGAATTAAGAGAATGGAAAACGAAATGTAGTTAGAAAAGTTTTGGTCGGGGGTCTCCTCTGAGCAGCGGGAACCTTCATCTCAGAGGATGAGATGATGTTGTCAGCCTCTAAGGTTGGGAAATGAGCGTCACTTGCCTCCAGAGGGGATCGTTGCAGAGGGGATCGTTGCAGAGGGGATCGTTGCAGAGGAGACACAGCAAAGCGGAGGAGGAAGGGAGGAGGGAGGACCCTGAAAAGCAAGACAAAAATTAGGGAGTTGGCTAGAGTTTAAATAGGGTGACTGACAGGTAATTTCAGAGTGACTGACGGGTAATTTAGCAGGATGATATGAGGGAGAGCCCCAGCTCCAACCACCCAAAATACACCAAGGTTCTACTAAGGCTTTATGAATTGACCATCTAAGTATAGAAAAAATATAAATGATATATTTTTTTCACAGCAACTCTGATGATTGGATCCAGACCAAGGTGGAATATCAATTCAGCACGCCTATAATTGTGAACCCAAGCAAGATAATTGATGGTATCCTTGCAAGCACAAGTCCTGTACGCTATGTGAGAGGCACCCTGAAAGTCAATGGTATGTTAACAGGGACAGGAGGCTTACATCTACAGTCAACATCATGGAGTCCATGGGCACTAAGTCTTATTGCTTTCAGACTGGAATATAATTGGGATCTACTGGTTGTATAAGACTACAGAGCATCAACATCCAACAGCAGCATCAACAATAATGCATCGAACCAAATATACACTATATCTTATCTTGGTGTTTTTTTTTTTTTTTTCAAGCATTGGCTAATTGTATTTTCTTTGGACCCAACAGAAAATCAAGCACAATTTCAGATGTTCCCGTTTAGTTTGAGAATACTGAACAAAGACTTCTCTGATGGCCTATCTAACAGAGGCTCCACAGAGTTTAAAAAGCTCAGCACACAAGTCACAACCTCGGTGAGTAACTGGACTCTGTGGGAGATTCAGGATTGCACTGCTTAAGTGGGGTTACTGTACAGTGACAATAACAATACACTAATCAAAGAGCTGTGAACACAGTTTTAACCACAAGTGTGTTTTTCAATCTCTCACAGATAAAGAAGCTTTTTGGAAATGAGAAAGGATTTTCAGAAGTCTATGTAATGAAACTGACGTAAGTATTTTTTTAATGTATAGTACTTTTAGCTATTTCCGTACCCTTTTCCTCTTCAATACTCAGTTTGTATATAAGTGGGCAGATCATCCTTGATATCTGTGCAAATGATCTTCAACTAGAAGTCGTGTGTACTGATGGGTTCTAATCCAGATCAGTATACACTCCTCCATATGGTTTTGTCTGATATATTTTTGCTATAAGTCCAGGAGGTATGATAGTGTATGATATTCATGATGCCCCCCTCTATCCACAGGAAAGGCTCGGTTATTGCCAGTACAGAGGTGACCTTCTCCCCAGCATCCACCTCACCAAGCAGGGTGTCTCAGATCCTACTTAATGGGATCCCCTCTCTGGAAACAGAAGGCTTGAAAATAGACCCCACTTCCATTAACCCACCAGGTACTATACTGTGTTCATTCAGAAATATCTATACAGGATGTGCAAACTCATTTCCAAAAAGACTTCTACATGCATGCTCTAATAAGACCCTGCTTAGGATTCACTTAAATTAGGCCTTACGAAAAGAATCATATTCTATATGTCAGGATTATTTTGTAACTTTCTATTAATTAGAAATGCTTACATTTTTTTAGGTTCTCAGTTTACATGCCTTTTTTTCAGGGGTCAGTTACATATTTCACTTCCTTTGTCATTTCACCTCAGCAGTGTCTTCTAGGTAAAAGCAAGTAACTGGCTGTAAAGCATGTCAGTTATTTATAGAAGAAACTGATTGGTTAATGACAGGAAAGAAGGTGTTGAAGGGGAGGGCATAATTTACCTCTCCGAAAAAACTACAAAACCAAAAAAAACTACAAAACTACACATGCAAAAATATATTTATTTAATCTAGCATAGTACCACATATAATTTCTTAAAATAAATGAAAATACATCTTTGCTTTACCACGTGTGTCCTTTAAAACAGTACATTTCAGACTTATTTAGCAAACAGAAGTGAAAAACATCAAATGATTTTGTTAGCTACAACCACTTTAAACTGTGAAGATGGCCAATGTGCTGTACTGTACGTCTGCAGAACTTTGCAGACTGGAAGCCAGGTACATTCCTCATACTGTGTGGGGGGGTTGATAGATATATTATTATATATCCAAATCCAAGATGCGAGACATGCATGCATATTTGTTTCAAATTGATTGTTTTTTCCTTTTTATCTTCAGTGCCATCCACTCCCAGACCCTTCCCTGGGTTTGCTGTTGCCATCATTGTACTGTGTGGCCTGGCCATCCTCATTATCCCAATACTCATTATTGTGGTAAGTAAAAGTAAACAGTTAGATCTTCAGAGACACAAACATGGCTTCAGGAATATAAATAGAAGGCGGATTGCAACCTAACAAGGTTGAACTAACCATATTGGATTGCTATGATAACCCTAAGCTCAAAGAATAAACTGTTCCAATGGCATGAAATGCAACACATTACCAAAACCTTTTTAACATATTGAGAATCTGCCATGCCTTGTTATTGATAACACTAAATAATATGACTGTTGGAATAAGTACTCCCTTCATGTATTTAATACATTCACAAGAGAGAATACCAGAGTATGTTAGATAAGACACACTTCAATCATAAGATGCATATAAAGCTGCTCATATAAACTTGTATAAGTGTTTAATGGAATACAAATACTGTACAAAATGACAAAATGAAAGAGTTTGTGTGTCTTTAATGAATTCCACTCCTAAGCTATCATGTGATTGAGGTGTCTCAGTAACTACACCCTACAGAACGTGTTCTGCTGAGGGATACTAAACCAGTCCATACGACCACTCACAGTTCTTCCTCAACTATAAATCACAATCTAGAGTTTTCTTTAGTATCTTTGCTCCCAGAGTTCTTGTATATTTATAGCCTCAATAGAACTGTGTTGAAAGTTGTTTCCCAGTGTAATTCTGCTCCTGTTCCTCTTGTTTTCAGGCCTTGAAGACAGGGCTGTTCAAAAAGCTAGCACAAGCTTTCTCTCTGAGGTCACCAGATTATTATGACTTTTAAACTGCTCAGTCGTTTGGGTAAGACAAATCCTATTCACATTGATTCTCAAAAAAACCTAGCACAATAAGACAATGAATAAGTTTATTCATAAGAAGCTGTGTGACTCATCCTCCGCTCGGGGACCCCCTTTACCTCAAGCCGATCTGAAGAAGATCCGACCATCCCAAGTGAGATGAATTATAATAATAATTTGAAGTATTCTCCAGGGTAGCTCTAAATGTGTCAAACCATAGGTCACTTTGCAAAATTACAAACTAAAAAAATAAAATAAAATAAAAAGTAAATGCGACGATGCTGAAGTTGGCTTTATTATTTGGCCAGCTTCTTATTCGAATCCCAGCTTCTTATTCGCTAATATTCACAAATTTAACTAAAATTGAATAAGTAACTGGGGTATGCTCATTTCAAAGTTAATACAAACATGGGGGAACCCCTGTATGTCAGCCATATGTATTTATTCAAGCCCAAAACAGAATTTGGTACTTTATCCTGTTCAGGTCTGTGTGTGCTATATTAAATGGGGAAAGCACGAAACTTAACAATGGGTTATTAGACAAGATAACAAAGGAAAGCAAATTCCATGTTAGACAGGGAAGATTACATATGAATCACGCACAGGGTCTCCACTTCTGGATCCCTACTTTGAAATGTTGCACTAAACCCAATGTCAATGCTATGTGTGCCATGTTTGCACGCTGCTCTTGTACCAAATTCCGTTTCTGATAAATACATATGGCTGACGTAGAGGAGTTCCCCTTGAGATTGTAATAACTTTGAAATGAGCAGCCCGAGGCGATTTCTCCCCTAAAATAAGAAGCTGGAATGCGAATAAGAAACTGGAATAAGAATAAGAAGCTGGAATGCGAATAAGAAACTGGAATGCGAATAAGAAACTGGAATGTGAATAAGAAGCTAGAATGCAAATAAGAAGCTGGAATGCGAATAAGAAACTGGAATGTGAATAAGAAGCTAGAATGCAAATAAGAAGCTGGAATGCGAATAAGAAACTGGAATGTGAATAAGAAGCTAGAATGCAAATAAGAAGCTGGAATGCGAATAAGAAACTGGAATGCGAAGAAGAAGCTGGAATGCGAAGAAGAAGTTGGAATGCAAATAAGAAGCTGGAATGCGAATAAGAAGCTGGAATACGAATAAGAAGCTGGGATGCAAATAAGAAGCTGGAATGCGAAGAAGAAGCTGGAATGCGAAGAAGAAGCTGGAATGCGAAGAAGAAGCTGGAATGCAAATAAGAAGCTGGAATGCGAATAAGAAACTGGAATACGAATAAGACGCTGGAATGTGAAGAAGAAGCTGGAATGCAAATAAGAAGCTGGGTTGTGAATAAGAAGCTGGCTAAATAAGAAGCCAACTTCAGCATCCTGTTAATGTGGTAATAAATACGTTGCAGACATAAGCTTTTAAATAAAATTACCAAACCATCCACCTAACACAAACATCGTATTTGAGTAGAATTGATTGTAAGCAGTTGTTTTTAGTTTAAAGTAGGATTGATAATTGAGTGTTTAAAGTTGTGGATGCATACAATAAATGCAATATGGTAAGTAGGCTTTCATTTCTCTTCAGGGACCGTCTTCAGTTTGACAATGCAGTATTTCGATGAATATGCGCTACTTGCTGTCATAGTACATATTTATGATTGTGGAATGTTTTGATATTATGCTTGTTGCAATATTGACTTAACAATTAAACATTACATTAGTACTTCTGAAATATGTAAATAGTTTAAATCAGGTGGTTTGATGATTTTATTTAAAAGCATGTGTCTGCAATGCGTTTATTCATTTATTTATTTATTACTTTTTAAATTTTTATTTCCAAAGTATAGTTTGACACATTAGCTACCCTGGAATATGAGTCTCACTTTGACAGGAAGGGGTGGTCAGATCTTGTTCTGGTATTTGTTCTTACTCAGGTCGGTTTGGGTAATTGTCTGCACAAGCAGAATAAGATTTCGGCTTTCTAAAAATGTGAATGAACGTTCCTCAAGGCGATTGTGTTTGCTATATCATTTGCTAACACAACTGAACCTCAGAAAATTCTGCATGAAATGTGATCCGCCGGCAGATAAAATGAAGGATCACATTAGAAAATATGCAGATATTTTTAACGGATTAACAGGTGGAAAAATTCTGCAGATTTTGCCATTTCCTTTCGAAAATCGGGTCCAATATATTTATTTTTCTGATAAAGTGAAGGCTGCATTCAGACTACACACCATAAGCAGTACAAAGCTCACTGCTGTGGGTTTCATTTAAGTGTAGAATTGACCTTTTGTTTTATATTGCAGGGCAATGAATGTGTATGCAGTATCAAAGATGGGAACAGGAAGCAAAATGAAGACATCTTTCATTTAAACCTTTTTTTAAATGTTAATGGAAACTGAAAACAACTGAATTTCTCATTTTTTACAATAATATACACAGTAATTATTTGTTTGTAATTTATATATCATGTTTGAATGGGTGGAATCTACACACTCTTTGTGACCTATATCAGATTAATATATCTTTTTTAACCTAGTTTTTATTTTACCCTTGAAAAACAAACTCATTTTGGTCTGAATGGCTTAACGGGCATAGCAACAAAAGAGAAAGAAAGTGTAATAATAAAAGCCACAGCACAGAACAGTGGAGAGCAGTTCTGTGTATGAACACAGAGTACTAATGATCCCCTGGAAGAGTTATCTGAGGCTAGGCCAAATACAACCAAAACACACATTTCAAACCTGAAAGGGTTTAATAGAAAGAAGATTCCATGGAAAATGAATGTGTATCCATTTAAACAGTTTGGAATGGTTCCCGTAGTGGTTGTGTAGAAAGCCTGTTTCTTTTGCTCTTCACACTTCCGGAGTGTGCTCTGTTTCTGTAGTCATGCTGTCTGTCTTCCCTGTTGGGATTTTGTGTATGAAAAGGTATTATATAATTGTTTAGAAGACAGTGTTAGTACATTAAATACTTATGAATAAAAACAAATGTGCCATATTTGTGTATGTAAATGTATGATCATTTGAATTCTATAAAAAATAAACTACGTAATATATAAATCAATGTTTGTTGTTATATTTTTACATTATAATGTAAGGAGTCTTCACAGGTGTTTTTTGATAGCTTGTGTTGTAAAGGTACTTCACTAGTGTTTGATAAGAGGATCCCCTTGACAGGGTCAGACATTCAGCTTTTTAGCAACGCTAAATCCTAACCCAAAAAGACTGCAGTTCTGGTCTTGGCAGTCACCATTACAGTAAGTGTAGTATATGAATAATATTCAGGTTATAACTGCACTTAATTAAAAACTGTATATTGCCTAAAGGGAAATAACGTAGAAACATTATTGATCAATCCCACGTAAAACATGCTTTCAAATTGAGGTGGGAGATTTGGGCTGCGTCTTAAATTCGAGGGCTTCTTAAATTTGAAGGAATAAGAGTAATTACAGTTGCAGCACGGCTAGTCTTTGCCGCCGCCTTCTCTGTTTAATCATTTTAATGGTAATGATAGCTGGCAGAGCAAGAGCAAAAGGAGTCTTCCAAACAAAAGTGTTATTCAAGGGATCCATCACAGCAAGAAACTAAGGTATTTTCACAAATCGCACAGCTACTTTCTGATAGGAATAGGGGCTGACAAGTTTTAGTGTGTTTACTTGGTAGAGTGTGTAAAAAAAAATCATGGAAAATCGTCTAGAGAATATATTTTATGCGACTAAGCTGAAAACTTTGCGACAAATTAGGCTATGACGACAATAAACGTTACAAGGAAACCCCTTTTACTCTGCAGAATCTGCATTAGTTGGAAAACTGTTTTTTCCTCTTAATGTCGCTGCTATTTTTGTAGCAATTTTGACAGAGTAAATTATAAACTCGCTCTATACATGGATTGAAATACGGCTTATAATACTCTCCAAACCATTCGATAACAGGATTTCATAGACATTTCATTATTATTATTATTATTATTATTATTTATTTCTTAGCAAACGCCCTTATCCAGGGCGACTTACAATCGTAAGCAAATACATTTCAAGTGTTAGAATACAAGTAATACAATAACTTTTGTTCAAGCAAAGTACAAGTGTGACAAACCACAATTCAATAATACAGCAGATAATAGTGATAGTTACATCAGGATATGATTAAATAGTGATAGTTACATCAGGATATGATTAGATAATGTCATAATGTGGCAAAAAAGTTTTACCAGTATACAATTCTAAGCAGATCATGTTTTATTCTTAAAAAACAAAAGGTCTATCCTGGCGTGAATTAGTCTTATTTGTCTTATTTTCATCCTTACCATAATAAAACATTGGCAATTCCTCCAATTCACAAAGATGGTTCCACCAGATTGTGGTAAAATTTACGTGATTGATATTTCATTGGCATTATTATGATTAGGTTTAACCAGGCAGTCTTAAAATACATTTAATTAGCTATGTTTCCATAAAGAAGATAAACACATTCCTGGTGAACTTGCAGAATTTCGCATGAAAAAATATATGGAAACCTTATCGTACAAAAACAGGTTTCCATCAAAGAGCTGTACGTAATTGGTTATCACATACATTTTCTTGATCCGAACAAAGAAAAAAGAGAGAGGCATTTCCTTCATTTATTTTGTATTCGCTTGCTGGACTTGCATATAAACTCTACCGAATAACCTACCTTACTGAGCATTCTGGTGATGTGTCTTTACACCACGTCCCCGAAAATGGACCAAGAAGGAACTGCGTGTTTTCAGAGCGCTACTTAAATAACACCTTACTGTGATAATATTACTTTTGCCAATAACAAGGTAATATAACGCGTTGAGATTTGTAATGGGAGTAATAATATTAGTTACTTTCCGCAAAATTAAACATATTTATACTACCTGTTTGACACATTTAATACATGAATTACCAGACATAGTTAAAAAATAAACAATATTCACAACAACTGTTTCACAGGGCAAGACAAGAAGAAGGAATGTAACAAGTAGTATTTAACACTAGAACGACCAAGGAGGTCATTTTGACCGTTTTCGGAATTTAAATTTGAATTGCTGTGTGTGTATTTCAGATAAGGAGCTGTGCTTTGCTGACTTTTGATGAATCAATCAATAAATCAATCAATATTTATTTTATATAGTGCCTTTGACACAAAAATGGCCAAATGTTTAGCATCACCTAGAATTTTAGGATTGAGACATCATTTAAAAAAAAAAAAAAAAAACTGTATGAACATAATTTAGATATTTTATTTAACATCATTGTAACAGGGGATGTGTTACTTGTGTATTTTATAACATATGAAATGTGTCATTAGGTTTTTTATTAAGTGCCCCGTCAGATGTTGTGCCAAATAGTGTCGCTGCCAAAATTGTGTAGCAGTAAATAGTGTGTGGTGGTGTTGGGAATATAGAGTTGGCAGGGACGGGGTTAAAATCCTTTCTGCCATAAAACATGTGAGAATATGGCTGGAGTCTTAATTGAATGATTAATGGTTAATTAGGCTCCAGTCACATGGTATTTAAGGAGGAGAAATGCCTTTGTTTGGGGGTTGGTGTTTGACAGGAGTACTGGTGAGTGTTTCTGGTCTCTGAGTCTCATCCCTGACGCTATCCTGTTATACACACAATTGCTATAATAAAGTAATAATGTGTAATATAGTCTATAACTGTAAATTATTTGATAATTTAATTGTTTTACATTCTTTGTTTTTGAAGATCAGAGAACATTGTTCTGCTAATTAGTGCATTTACTACAGCAGAGCAGAACACTGTGTTCGTTTAATGTGCATCCTCTGCACATATGTGGAATCATGTGCAGAGGATGCAAACCTAGCTCTCACTGACACTTTTTTAGAAATACATTTATATTTTTAAAAATATATTTTGTATAATAGACCTAAAGTTAAGATATATGAAGGTTCTTATACAAGAATTAAAGATGTACTGTATGATTTTGCATGCATGCTGACTACAATTGGAACACTTTTCTTCTGATGACACTGTCTGGCATAACACCAGATAAAAATGTGCTGCGTTGACCATGTAAATACACCATGAGTTAACCAAATGTTGTATGTTTCCATCACAATTGTCGTGCTTTTTTCAAATGCAGTTCGAGTTTTAGTGCATAGTAAAAGTTTGATGGAAACATAGCTGTTGCCAGATATTTTACCAGGGCTTAATGCCAAAACCGCTATCAGCTTTCTAAGAGCTGGTGGATTTATCTGATCTTTATTGTACTGTAACCACCCTCTTGTGTTCATATGTCGTAAACTGTTAGCCTGAGCATTTTCTTGTAGATTTTAAAATGTGTAAAATAAAAATAAAAAATCTAATTTGTAAGTAGTATCAATTCTAGTGCAAATTCAACCAAACAAAAAATGAAGACATGACAGTGCTTCAAAAGAACAATGTGGATACAACTAATTTCAATTATAAAACACAAGTTCTACATGTTTTAATCAGTGAGAACTGCCAGAGACTCTATACAGCAAGGATAGTTGACCTGTTTTCAGGGTATTGGCGCAGCAAAAGTAAAATCAGCCAAAAGCACCATTTCACTTTTAATTTGTAGTTCCCAACACTCTTAGGTGAAATGTAGGAAAAAAAGTCAATACCTGTGTGACAGAGAGCTAGTGAATCCAAGTCATAAATCTCCTTCCCGATCTATGAGATCACTGTATATCAGGAACAGTGTGCACCAGACTGGATGGGTTGGCAATTCATTCCAGGGAAAGTCAGAAGTTGGCCATCCAGAAAGGGAGGGAAGTCACAATACTAAAAGTAATTGCCTTAATACGGTAGGCAATGTGGCAGTCGTGGATTGGAGGAAAAGCGATTGCACTTGCTACGGAAGGGGGTGTGACTGAGGGTATATCAGGGGATGTGGTGAAGCAATCTGTTCCTTTGTTATGGTTGTGAAATGACCTGTAAAGGATGTGCAAGTGAAAAATAACCCTGAGTGTTTTGTGTAATTTCTGTCTGTCTATTAATTGTCACACTTGTAATATATAGACAACTCAAGGGAGATGTCGCTATCAGCCAGCACCAAACCCGGACTACACTGCGCTACTGTTTCACTAATTGCTGTATAATTCACCACTTGCACTAGGAGCACTCACTGTTGGATATTGTGATCATGTGTGTATAGTGTGTGGTATTATTATTTCGGGACTGAACCCAGTGGTTTTAACTGTGCCATACACATCGTTATGTAAAGCCAGTTAGTTATTATTTTGCTTTCAAGCAACCAGCCAAATAAAAGAGCTGTTTTTCACTGTGAACTGTCTTGTGTCTGTTATTCCTGAGCACTGCATCATCTCTACACCTGCGCACAGCAAACCACTTTGCCACAACCTGTCATACAGTAAGAGAAATAAGTCACCAAAGAAAGGTAAAAATGTCCTTCTTTTTCTCCAGTTTTTTTGAAAATTTTTGCAGACCCCAGGCACTTTTATCCACACCTATGTATATTACAGGACATCAGAGTTTAATGACAATTAACTTATTTTGTCAACATGGAAATATACTAGGGAAAGCATTGACTAGTCGCATGCATCGCATGCAATATAATGGAACATTTGCCTGCAAAAAAAAAAGGTCTGGCATTTGAAACTATAACCTGTTTGCAAACATGTTGTTTTACTGTCAGTGCTATATGATTAATTGAGTAAATTAGCAGTATTTTGAAAGATGAGCCAGCTGAGAATTCTCTGGAAATTTTTCACATTTTTGAGATTTTTTTTTAGATTTTTTTTTGTCGAATCATCTCATCATTCTGAGAATGTGATCTTGACCTCTGAAAAATGTTGGTTTCCTGTCAGTGTAACACTGATTGTGGTCCCTATTGGTGCAAGTCGAAGTACGGTTTCCTCTTGATACTGGTTTATGAGAGTAACACTATTTGTGGTCCCCACTGGACAAAAAGGAACGTTAATTTCTTGGAATTAGCTATGCTGAAGGATATATATTTGGTAAAAGTAAAACATGAATAAATAAATACATTAATAAAGATCTCCTTATGGAGACCATCTGCCTAACAGCCTTCTTCGGTTTCCTCAGAGTTTCAGAGTTCACAGTTCCTTCAGCTTCTAGTTTCCCCGCAGCGGGTATTCGTTTATGTGACCTCTCTTGTAATTCCAACTCCTACTTCATAATCCGGCTGCGTACCTCAAAGACAGATCAACTCCGGCGCGGTCAGTTCATTCAGCTCTCAAGGATTGAATCTTTTATCTGCCCTTTCTCCATCAGGAAACCCTCCCCCCTGGACCCTCTATTCATTGATTCTTCTCACTACATTATCACTCATCACTGGTTCTCAGCCCACCTCTCCACCCTCCTCTCCAGAACAGGCCTCCCTCTTCAGCTTTATACTCCCCACTCATTTCATATAGGAACAGCTACTTCCGCCGCAAGGGCCAGCATCAACCACAGCCTGATCAAGACCATGGGGCACTGGTCCTCTTCTGCTGTAGACTCCTATGTTCATTCATCTCCCTCCGATATAGTTGTAGCCCATTTTAAAATCGCTAGTATGCCCAGAGTGGGGGCTACCTGACCGCCGGGGCCACCGGAGGTTTTCCCCTAATTTGCCTTAAGGGGTTTTTTCCTCTCCACTGAGCGGCAGGTATACACATAATCACATCCTACTAATATATCCACTAACCTCCCTCTGTTTGTCTTGTTTGTCCTTCTGGTCTTGTGTCTATGTTATGCGTCGGCATGGCTGTCTTTGTTTGTCTCACGGTGTGGGAGATTTCGTGAGGTGCCGGGGGTCCATCCTTTGGGGGGCTATTGAGTCTCACTTTCCCGACCTCAGGGTTAGACATCCGCCTCCCTTACCTTCAGGGGGGTTCTCACCATGTGAGTCAGAGCTGACCCCCGGCCATACCCTGTCCTGTCGCAGCTCCTGCGCTTATCTTGCCTCACTCGAGGCTCTGTTCAATTCTGCCTTTCTTTCGGGACGTGGCCCTCGTGCTCGAGTCCCATACTAACCTCTATTCTTTGTCCTTATTTCTGGTCCCTGGCAGCGTGACGTCTCGGCCAATCAGGGGTTTAACGAGCGCCCCTTACAGACGTCTCAGATGCTGGGTACCTCTCTCTCTCTCTCATCTCCTTTCGTGTCTCGGTCATCCGGGACCGACTTCCTCTCGAGGGGCGGCTCTCCGAGTCATAACCCTCCTATGTGTTTTCGGTATGCTGGGCCCTCAGCCCCTGGGATGTGTCGGCATCGCAGCCCTAAGTCAGCGACCACCTTTTCTATCCTGTCTTTGGTATGCTGGGTCCTCTGCCCCTGGGATGTGTCGACATCGCCGCCCTCAGTCAGCGACCATCTTTCTATCCTACTAACTGCTCCTTCTGCTGCTTCTGCCTTTTCCTTCACCCCAGCTCACGCCCCGTGAAACAGTAATTAAACAATTTTGCTTCATAGTCGAACGAAGCCTCCTGAATAATGTTACGTTAATATATTAAATTACAATCATACCGCTTTGTAGTTTTCCATACTTAACGAAAAACGGACAATTAAAAAATGTGACATTTCAAAATCCAACATGAAATACTGTACTACTGTTCTGCTGCCTTCCGGTATACTTTTGTGATATCGCTCTGTAGTTTCTTTGATTACATGTTAAATAAAACATCTAAATGATGTTAATATATTTTTCTTTTAATTGTTTCAGTCCCTCAAACAGAAAATGTAGGTGATGCAAAACCTTTGGCCATAGCTGTACCTGCGGGGCTTCACCATGTCTCACCGTGTGCAGACCGGGCTGTTTGACCGAACAACATGTTCCACGGCAGGAAGGTGGAAGGGTTTATTGCCTTTGTTTTATTGAAATGCTCATTGTTTGTGTCACAGTAAACCATGCATTCAAGTCCAGAATACCTGCCTAGATTGCAATCTTTAACTCCACCTTACAGTATATTAAACACAAGGAAGATATGTAGCCTATTGTGGAAAGGGCATGGGTGTTGATAGCAAAGTAGACTTCAAATCTATTTCCAACTAAATAAAATATATTTTCAATTTGCGTCATACCTACGTGATTTGTGATAATAACACTGTCATTTAAACCAGTTATATATTGGATGAGTGAAGACAGGCACACAACACCTGTGATACTTCACACATACAGACAGGAGCACAACTCATGGGATTCTTTACATTTACAATATGAAGATGTTTTTCAAAAGAGGAGGTTAGTAAAATATTCTCTATTTAATACTTTAAAAAAATGTATTTCTCTATTCCTATCAAGTGTTATTTTACAATGAAAATGTTTTTGCTCTAATCAGCCAGTGTTCTACCCCTGACAAAAACAAACAAATGGCAATTAAGATTCCTTCAAAAAATATTTTATCCTAATTAATAAAAAAATATATATTATTCTTGTAATGATTTTAAAACTGTATAATTAGATGTACGTTTCTAAATGTGTTCTTTTTTATTGAAAACATAGTTTAAATAATATTGTTTGCCCCTTCTTGCTGTGTATTTGTAAAAATTAAACCTGATTATACGTGTGTGTGTGTGTATATATATATACACACACACACACACAAAAATTTTATTTTTTAAAAAATAAAATCCAAACATCATAGGAGTTGGACAAGCTGTATTAGAAATGGAACAGTTCAAATCACAAGTTGAATCATTCTGAACCATTTTGAGCAAGTTCCATTATTGTACAGCTAACACAAGATTGTGTTATGTACATTACAATTTTGAAACATGTAAAAAGTAGTTTAACTAATTTCATATTCGATTATCCTATAGGCATTTATCAACGATAATCGATCCATTGACGGTTTACTTTAAGATAATGAACAAACATTAGTTTTTTTTGTTTTTTTTTAACAGAAGACCAATAACTAAAAACACTGTTGTGCATAACAGTTAAATAAAAAGGCACAACTTGCATTCAAATTAGTTTAACTAATTTCATATTCGATTATCCTATAGGCATTTATCAACGATAATCGATCCATTGACGGTTTACTTTAAGATAATGAACAAACATTAGTTTTTTTTGTTTTTTTTTAACAGAAGACCAATAACTAAAAACACTGTTGTGCATAACAGTTAAATAAAAAGGCACAACTTGCATTCAAATTAGTTTAACTAATTTCATATTCGATTTTCCTATAGGCATTTATCAACGATAATCGATCCATTGACGGTTTACTTTAAGATAATGAACAAACATTAGTTTTTTTTGTTTTTTTTTAACAGAAGACCAATAACTAAAAACACTGTTGTGCATAACAGTTAAATAAAAAGGCACAACTTGCATTCAAATTAGAACACTTAATTAAAAAAGAAATACAAAGGACTTTAACAACTGGAAAGATTATGCATGCGTCTGCATCAGATGCCCCTTTAACACTAGAACCGCCGCGGTTATACTCATACCTAAAACCGCAGCAGGCAGTCATTATCACGGTTACATTTTAAACAACATCAGTATTAAACTGAAAGACAAACAATTGGATACAACTCAACAGTTTTATTCAAGCACGTCATATCAAACCTCTGCACAGCCGAAACGCTGTATTTAAACGAACAATTAAACATAAAAGGGTTTATTTTCAAACTTACCGCTATAAAGCATTACTTCAAAGAATGAAAAACTATAATAAAATAAACATTGCAAAACGTAAAAGTGAATGTCTTTTGTAATTTAAAACGAAATTATAAATTGGCTATTTTAAATACTCTATCCTGATTGGTCAAAACAAATCACATGGGGGTGTGGCTATGTGGCAGAGCAGGGCTCTGCCCTTAGAAATACTGTCTGGGAAGGAGTTAAATTCTCCTCCCTGCCCAGGTTGATTGCTTCAGGTGGGAGCAATCAACTAATTAATTATTCAATTAAGGACTGAGCCACCTGGCATAAAAGGAGGCTTCAGCCTCCCATTAGAAGAGAGTTCTGGAAGGAAAAGGAGCCAGTGTTTTGTGTGTGCTGTTTTTCTGTTGGTTTGTGTTTGAATCCAGTGAAGGCAACGCCCAGCCTGGAAATCTTTATTTTTGTAAGTTTTGCTTTTTGTTTTGTGTTTATTTTATGTTTAAAACCTTTTTGTTTGGCCCTTGTGCCTATTTATTTGATTATTTTTGTTTATTAAAAAACTTTATTTTGAACTTTAAAACTGTCTCTGAGTCTCAAACCTCTGTCATCTTGTCACATTTGGTGCTCAGAAGTGGGATAACGCCACCTGGAGGCTCAGGGCAGTATTTTTTTTTGTTTTTTTTTTTGTTTTTGAATTTTGTGAGGTTTTTTTTGGAAAAAAAAAAAAAGAAATGGAGCTGGCCCAGGAGGAGGTGGATGACAACTGGGAGCTGTTTTTAAAAGGGCTCGCGGCAGAGTTGTGCCCCGGCTGTGGGGCATATGGGCACACAGTGGCCATCTGCCCCACCCAGTATGAGGAGGAGGAGGAGCAGCTGCCACTGCAAACAGAGGGGAGAAGAAGGAGGCAGAGAGGAAGGAAGACATGGGAGGACGAGGAGTGGTGCACCCAGTGCATGCAGTATGGGCACGAGGAGCATCACTGCCCGGAGCTGTTACAGGACACAGACCTGGAGTGGGAGGAGCCAGAATGTCCTGCGCCTGAGTGGGAGGAGCCCGAATGTCCTGCGTCTGAGTGGGAGGAGCCCGAATGTCCAGAGCCCAAGAGGGGGGAGTCGGTTCGTCCAGAGCCCAAGAGGGGGGAGTCAATGCGTCCAGAGCCTAAGAGGGGGAAGGCCGAACGTCCACAGTCCAGGTATCCATCAGCAGAGGGAGAGTTCCTGCCTGTTCCACCTCCATCGCAATGGGAGGACTGTGTGTCGCTCCCACCTCCACCAGCAGAGGGAGAGTACCTGCTGGTTTTGCCTCCATCGCCGCCACCAGCAGAGGGAGCATGCCTGCTGGTTCCCCTGCAACTGCCGTCCCGAGAGCCAGAAGAGGTGTAGCTGCCGTCCCGAGAGCCAGAGAGGATGGAGCTGCCGTCCCGAGAGCCAGAGGGGGTGGAGCTGCCGTCCCGAGAGCCAGAGGGGGTGGAGCCAGAGACCCGAGAGGCAGAAGGGGAGGAGCCACGGACCCGAGAGCCAGAAGGGGAGAAGGCTGAAGCCCCTCAGCAGCCCTTGCACATGCTGCTGAGAGGAGCTCAGGGGAGGCGCATCCGACTGCGATGGCAGGAGGTGCCAGCTTGACTTCAGAGGCCGCTAGAATGGCCACAGCCACCACCGCCAATGCCAGAGTGTCTGGAACCGTTGCAGCTGGAGGAGCTGGAACTGCCGTTGCCGGAGTGGCCGTCGTCTCCGCCTGTTGTTCCTGAGGGTCCATCGTCTCCACCTGTTCTCCCAGAGGGTCCGCCAGCAGAGTGAGACGAGCTGCTGTTCCCGCCTCCGCCAGCAGAGTGAGACGAGCTGTTGTTCCCGCCTCCGCCAGCAGAGGGAGACGAGCTGTTGTTCCCGCCTCCGCCACCAGAGGGAGACGGGTTGCCGTTCCCGCCTCCGCCAGCAGAGGGAGACGAGCCGCCGTTCCCGCCTCCGCCAGCAGAGGGAGACGAGCCGCCGTTCCAGCCTCCGCCAGCAGAGGGAGACGAGCCGCCGTTCCCGCCTCCGCCAGCAGAGGGAGTCGGGCCGCCGTTCCCGCCTCCGCCACCAGAGGGAGTCGGGCCGCCGTTCCTGCCTCCGCCACCAGAGGGAGTCGGGCCGCCGTTCCTGCCTCCGCCACCAGAGGGAGTCGGGCCGCCATTCCTGCCTCCGCCACCAGAGGGAGTCGGGCCGCCGTTCCTGCCTCCGCCACCAGAGGGAGACGTTCCAGGTTCCCTACCAGCGTTCAGGGGCTTTGAAGGTCCGGGCCCCCACTATTGAAGGAAGCTTGGGGGATCCAGCATCAACCCCGCCCACCAACGCCCGTTGAAATAGCCCACCCAAGGGAAATAAGGGGACTCTTGGGGGGAGGGCTTGGGTTCAAAGGCGGTGGGGGGAGTTTGGCCGATTTGCGGCCTCCGTACTTTGTACGTGGAGGGAGGTGTGTGGCAGAGCAGGGCTCTGCCCTTAGAAATACTGTCTGGGAAGGAGTTAAATTCTCCTCCCTGCCCAGGTTGATTGCTTCAGGTGGGAGCAATCAACTAATTAATTATTCAATTAAGGACTGAGCCACCTGGCATAAAAGGAGGCTTCAGCCTCCCATTAGAAGAGAGTTCTGGAAGGAGAAGGAGCCAGTGTTTTGTGTGTGCTGTTTTTCTGTTGGTTTGTGTTTGAATCCAGTGAAGGCAACGCCCAGCCTGGAAATCTTTATTTTTGTAAGTTTTGCTTTTTGTTTTGTGTTTATTTTATGTTTAAAACCTTTTTGTTTGGCCCTTGTGCCTGTTTATTTTGTATTTTTTGTTTATTAAAGAGTTTTATTTTGAACATTAAACTGTCTCTGAGCCTCAACCTCGGTCATTTCCTGTCACAGGCTATCACAGCATATCACCATGGGGCGAATCAAGAAAAAAAGGAAGTGGCGAAGGAAGAAAAGAATACACAAAGGACCACTGCCTGGGCATCGGGGGTGCTGTTTGACTGGCTAAAACAAAAATCATTAAATATTGGTTTCAAAGTGATTCCTCTGCCTGATCTAAATAATTTGCTCCGGGAGATTTATGCCACTGTCCGTAGCTCAGAGGGCCGGGAGTATTCAGTCTCAAGCTATGTGACCCTACGAGCCGGTTTTAACCGTTTTTTAAACAGTCCAGCAATAAACCGCACAGTGAAGTGACCGACTATTTCAAAATGCAAACAACATCTTTGTCGCCACTGTGAAGCGGTACCGCAAATCTGGATACTTCCTGTCACTATCCCCGGATCACAAAGGACGATTAAAAAAAATTTAAAACCTTCCCAGCACTGTCACCTGACACTGCCGCAGGTCTTGTGAGAAAGGTTTGGTTTGATGTGCAAATAAATATGGCCAGACGTGACAGAGAAGATCTAAGTGGTTTAAAACCAGACACCTTTGTGCTTTGCCATGATGAAAACGGCCAGGAATATTTCACATTCAAATTTAATGAACAAACCAAGAATCACAAGAATTATAATGAGTCGAATAAAGAAAAACTCAGCGGTTTCATTTACTCCATCCCCGGAAATCCTCTGCCCCGTACTAAATTTGAAAAAATACATTAGTAAAATCCCTGAAGCCGATGCCCCAAGTTTTTATTTACATCCTAAACGTCAAGAACAAACTTACCTAGATTCTGAAGCAGTGTGGTATTCAAGGGAGCCCATGGGAATAAATTATCTGTCCACCATGATGCCAAAACTAAAACTAGCCGGACTGAGTTGCTGATACACAAACTACAGCATTAGGTCCACAGCGGTGCACCTCCTTCTTAGCGAAGGAGGGCAAAATAATGTATGTCATTGGTCACAGGTGTGAAGGAAGCCTTAAAAATTACTGGGGCCGGTTGCATAAAACTTCTTTAGACAACGACAACGACAACGACAGCAATGATCAAACACCATGTTGCTCAAAATCGCTTGCTGCAGCTCCACCTACTGTTCAAAAGAAAAAATGGCCTGTAAATCTTCAAACTGCAATTTCAATGGCAATGTTCAATTTAACATGTATATATAGTACGTCTTGTTTTTGATCAGTTAAATTTATTTTAAAAAAAAAAGTTGTTTTTAATTAATGCATTTTTGGTTTTATTTTTTTTATGTTTTAAGGGACTATTTTTTCTAAGGTCAGGCAGAGGTGGAAGGATATTTAATAAAAATGACTTTTTTGTTAATTAAAACATGTTTTTACAATTTTTTTTTTTGTAATGTTGGTTGATCAATTTTATAAGCGCAATAAGGCACTTCAGGGTGTGGGATATACTCTAATATCACCACACCCCGGGCAGTTAAAGCCACTCGGCTTTGCCTCGTGACTTATAACACACTCGGGGCGTTTGGATATTAGAGTATATCCCACACCCTGTCCGTAACATACCTGCTGCTTTGCAGGAAATGTTTCTGCCGAAGCGCTATGGCTAGCTTCAAGATGAAATCTCTCCTACTGATATTTTCCCTGGTGCATTCCTTGTACAAAACAAAGGAATTGGTGGCTACCAGGTCCAGTAGAGATAGGTCCTAAATACATGTATTAAATACCCTGATGGCTTTTGAAAGGCAGGATCGCAAAGAAAAAGTTAGAATAATCCCCTCTACCTAGAACCGCCAAAGCCGTCACTTTGACTGCCTTTTATAATACATTTTTTTTAATATAACCTACCGTGTATGTGTATATATATATTTAAATATACAAGCCTGTTGTTATCGCTACTGGACCTGGCAGCCAATTCCTTCCTTTTGTACAAGGAATGCACCAGGGAAAATATAACAGATGTCATCTTGAACATGCAGAGAAAACATGTTACTTTCATTTTAAATTAAAAAAGACATTTGTTGAAATGTTTACTTTATTATAGTTTTTCATTTTTTAAAGTAGTGCTTTATATGTTGCAAAAAGAAAAACAGAATCCACCGACAATAGCCTACTACCGAAACCCGAGTCTGCAGCTGCCAGTCATGGGCAGTTTGCAAAACCTGATTCCGGTGCCCCTACCATGTCTGCCAAAAATTCAGGACATGTCATAATTTAGATTAAAAAAGTATTTTTTTTAAATAAATACTTTGTATTTGCGTTTTGTTTGGCGATGCTGGTAAACACATTTCCATACGCACACATAAGATTCCCATTCTTAACTGCAGGACCAAAAAATAAATAAATAAATAAACAAAAAGCACTGTAGGAGGACGTTTGAATAATACTGTAATTCTAATAATAATAATAATAATACTAAATATTAATAATAATTTTGAAAACTTTAAATGTTAATCGTACAAATTCTCAACTATTAATAATAATAATAATAATAATAATAATAATAATAATAATAATAATAATAAATCCTGCTTAAAGCAGGGAATCAATCAGGGGCGAGTTTATGTTTGTGAATCAGTGAAAGTTTCATGGCGTATTGCACAATGTACACAAAATCGATCGTTTTGTGGTGTGCGGAAAAAATAAATAAAATAAATAAAAAGACTCCCTGTCGAACACTGATTGAAGCTCCATCACTGTTTTTTGCAATACCAAGCAAGCTCAAATTTCCCACTGACTGCATCAGCAGCACTGGCATACTGTGTTTTGTAATGTATGTCATTTAAAGGGGGTTAGTATAGGTCATACATGTTGAACTTTACATATTTCATGAATTCACTTTAGTTAGATTGTCTTGCAAGTTTATTTGTTGTAAGAATGATATTTCTACATGATCTGTACACATTTTTTCTGTTTCCCTTTATTCTTGGTCAGCAGTTGGAACGTCAGCAAACACAATGAGGCTGGAAACAATAGCAATACTTTTACTTATAGCAGGTAAGCCTAATGTCTTTGTCCTCTAGGCACATATTTTCAAAAGTTAATAAAATATGTTAAGTGCCTTACCATTACATAATACCCCATATGGAAAATAAATATATTTTTAATATATGGAATTATATATATTTTTTTAAACCTGAAATGTATTTATATTTTCTTAAACATGACATGTTGCTTAAATATATTTATAATATACTATAAATGTATTTTGTAAATCAACATTCACATTTATACATTTTATTTTTCTAAATTATATTCAAAATACATTGTAAAATATGTTGTAAATAAATATATTCACATTAATATATTTAAAAGTGTATGCAGTGTTTTCAAACAATATATTTATATATTGCATATAATGGGAGACTGCAACGGTCAGGCAGCACTAGATTTAAAATAAGAAGGCTTCATAAGTTTATCCATGTACAGCAGATAAAAACACAGACACTGTGATTTTAATTCAGTAAATAAGTTTATTCTTGATGGAACAAATATGGCCGTTAATCAATCTTTCAGCAGATACTGAAGTGTTACAGATACCTCATAAAAAATAACGGCTAAGCCTAGTATTTAGAAGAAAAAAAAAGAGAGGAAAATAACAATCAAGGACACAATAGGCTGTTCATATTTTAAGTCACCTTATATTTAAACTTTATGCCCACCAATATGAAAAAAGAATGAAATTGTAAAAATGTATTTCCAGTTTATTAGTGTTTTTTTTTTACTTTCATAGCTCTATTTTGAGCAGCAATTCCATAGCTATTAATGAATTTTTAATTGGAAACAGCAGTTTTTTGTAACGTCTCATGGTTTCAGAAGAACAATGTTAGCAGGTCTACAGAGAAGCAGCCCAAACACCTTTTGTAATGCAAACAGCGTGTTGGCATATGTTGAAAGCTTTTCATTTTTGTACTTGAGTGTTTTATATACACTGAATTTTTACAAAATGTTGATATATTCCGTTATGTTTAAAGATAGTAGTTATTTTTAAGTGAAATTGCGGAATTCCATTCCTTATTTATTTGCTTCATATCTGTTTGGTGGAACACATGCAAAATATAGTGTGTGTCCAGGCACTTTACATTATGTAATATATTGTGAATACATTATATAATACATGTTTAGTAAATATATTGAATAATACATTTCTAAAAAATACATGGAAAATATAATTGATGTATTGTTACTTGAAATTATATTTTAAATATATTTAAAATATGTTTAAGCAAATATATTGTAAATATATTTTCCATATGATGAAAACGGGCCAATTTTGTAATATGTTAAATATATTTTATATAACGTTACATACATAATACATATATTTTTCCATATATTTTATCATTCCCAAAGACTATGAGTTTTATATGAATAATATGTTTACAAAAATATATTTAATATATATATATATTTAGTATGGGACTGTACATGTTTATTTTACACCTTTCTTTACAAATGTTGGTAGAATACATTTACAATAATGTAATGTAACCATTTCTCTACCTAACAAACCCCACATGAATATTCATTTTTGTGTAATAAAACCAAAATGTCAACAAAAAAATATCAGTATGTATCTGTAGTGTCTGGATATATTAACTTTTATTCAGCTTGCAATGGACACTTACTAAGTAAAGATGTTCAGAGTTTCTGTATAGAAAAAAAGATATTAAAGCTTAAATAACTGGCATATCTGATGCTTTAAATTGCTGAAAACAACAACCCGTTATAGACTATTTATTTAAATGCATGCTGTGTATACTATAATGCTAATTGTATAACATAATCACATACATCTTTACACATTATATGTTTTGTGCCCTTCTAAAATGCTGTTATAACATTCAGGGTAACAAAATAATACATTTAAAAAATGGTAATAATATTTTAAATGTTTTTTCAATAGCAACTACGACAACTACTATAGCCCAAAATACAACTACTACCACTGCAGCTGCCACTACAACCTCAACTACTGCAGCTGCCACTACAACCACAACTACTGCAGCTCCCACTACAACCACAACCACTGCAACCCCCACTACAACCACAACCACTGCAGCCCCCATTACAACCACAACCACTGCAGTACCCACTACAACCACAACCACTACAGGCCCTACTACAACCACAACAACTGCAGCCCCCACTACAACCACAACCACTGCAGCCCCTACTACAACCACAACGACAGCCACCCCCACAACAACCACAACGACAGCCACCCCCACAACAACCTCAACCACTGTAGACCCCACTACAATCACAACCACTGCAGCCCCCACTACATCAACAACCACTGCAGCCCCAGCTACAACCACAACCACTGCAACCCCAACTACAACCACAACCACTGCAGCCCCAACTACAACCACAACCACTGCAGCCCTAACTACAACCACAACCACTGCATCCCCCACTACAACCACAACAACTGCAACCCCAACTACAATCACAACCACTGTAGCCCCTTCTACAACCTCAACCACTGCAGTCCCTAGTACAACAACAGCCACAACTACTACAGACCCCACTACAACCTCAACCACTGCAGCCCCCACTACAACCACAACCACTGCAGCCCCAGCTACAACCACAACCACTGCAACCCCAACTACAACCACAACCACTGCAGCCCCAACTACAACCACAACCACTGCAGCCCTAACTACAACCACAACCACTGCATCCCCCACTACAACCACAACAACTGCAAACCCAACTACAATCACAACCACTGTAGCCCCTTCTACAACCACAACCACTGTAGCCCCTAGTACAACAACAGCCACAACTACTACAGACCCCACTACAACCTCAACCACTGCAGCCCCCACTACAACCACAACCACTGCAGCCCCTACTACAACCACAACAACTGCAGCCCCCACTACAACCACAACCACTGCAGCCCCTACTACAACCACAACGGCAGCCACCCCCACAACAAGCACAATGACAGCCACCCCCACAACAACCTCAACCACTGTAGACCCCACTACAATCACAACCACTGCAGCCCCCACTACATCAACAACCACTGCAGCCCCAGCTACAACCACAACCACTGCAACCCCAACTACAACCACAACCACTGCAGCCCCAACTACAACCACAACCACTGCAGCCCCAACTACAACCACAACCACTGCAGTCCCCACTACAACCACAACCACTGTAGCCCCTACTACAACAACAGCCACAACTACTGCAGCCCCCACTACAACCTCAACCACTGCAGCCCCTACTACAACCACAACGACAGCCACCCCCACTACAACCACAACAACAGCCACCCCTACTACAACCACAACCACTGCCACCCCCACGACAACCACAACCCCCACTACAACCACAACCACTACAACCCCCACTACAACCACAACCACTGCAGCCGATACTTCAACCACAACCACTGCAGCCCCTACTACAACTACAACCACTGCACTCCCCACTACAACCACAACCACTGCAACCCCCAGTACAACCACAACCACTGCAGCCCCCACTACAACCACAACCACTGCAGCCCCTACTACAACCACAACCACTGCAGTCCCCACTACAACCACAACCACTGCAGCCCCTACTACAACCACGACCACTGCAGTCCCCACTACAACCACAACCACTCCAGCCCCCACTACAACCTCAACCTCTGCAGCCGCTACTACAACCACAACTGCAGCCCCCACTACAACCACAACCACTGCAGCCCCTACTACAACCACAACCACTGCAGCCCCCACTACCACCACAACCACTGCAGCCCCTACTACAACCACAACAACTGCAACCCCCAGTACAACCACAACCACTGCAGTCCCCACTACAACCACAACCACTGCAGCCGCTACTACAACCACAACCACTGCAGCCCCTACTACAACCACAACCACTGCACTCCCCACTACAACCACAACCACTGCAGCACCTACTACAACCACAACTACAGCCAACCCCACTACAACCACAACCACTGCAGCCCCTACTACAACCACAACCACTGCAGCCCCCACTACAACCACAACCACTGCAGCCCCTACTACAACCACAACCACTGCAGTCCCCACTACAACCGCAACCACTGCAGCACCTACTACAACCTCAACTACAGCCTCGCCCACTACAACCACAACCACTGCAGCCCCCACTACAACCACAACCACTGCAGCCCCAACTACAACCACAACCACTGCACCCTCAACCACAACCGCTGCAGCCCCCACTACAACCACAACCACTGCAGCCCCCACTACAACCTCAACCTCTGCAGCCCCTACTACAACCACAACTGCAGCCCCCACTACAACCACAACCACTGCAGCCCCTACTACAACTACAACCACTGCAGCCCCTACTACAACCAAAACCACTGCAGTCCTCACTACCACCACAACCACTGCAGCCCCTACTACAACCACAACCACTGCAACCCCCATTACAACCACAACCACTGCAGTCCCCACTACAACCTCAACTACAGCCAACCCCACTACAACCACAACCACTGCAGCCCCCACTACAACCTCAACCTCTGCAGCCCCTACTACAACCACAACCACTGCAGCCCCTACTACAACCACAACCACTGCCACCCCCACGACAACCACAACCACTGCAACCCCCACTACAACCACAACCACTGCAGCCGA
Source organism: Acipenser ruthenus (assembly GCF_902713425.1). Lineage (NCBI taxonomy): Eukaryota > Metazoa > Chordata > Actinopteri > Acipenseriformes > Acipenseridae > Acipenser > Acipenser ruthenus. Next base: position 15,843,469 of record NC_081212.1, on the reverse strand, counting down.
TACTTCAACCACAACCACTGCAGCCCCTACTACAACTACAACCACTGCACTCCCCACTACAACCACAACCACTGCAACCCCCAGTACAACCACAACCACTGCAGCCCCCACTACAACCACAACCACTGCAGCCCCTACTACAACCACAACTGCAGCCCCCAATACAACCACAACCACTGCAGCCCCTAATACAACCACAACCACTGCAGCCCCCACTACCACCACAACCACTGCAGCCCCTACTACAACCACAACCACTGCAACCCCCAGTACAACCACAACCACTGCAGTCCCCACTACAACCACAACCACTGCAGCCGCTACTACAACCACAACCACTGCAGCCCCTACTACAACCACAACCACTGCACTCCCCACTATAACCACAACCACTGCAGCACCTACTACAACCACAACTACAGCCAACCCCACTACAACCACTACCACTGCAGCCCCTACTACAACCACAACCACTGCAGTCCCCACTACAACCACAACCACTGCAGCCCCTACTACAACCACAACCACTGCAGCCCCCACTACAACCACAACCACTGCAGCCCCCACTACAACCACAACCACTGCAGCCCCTACTACAACCACAACCACTGCAGTCCCCACTACAACCGCAACCACTGCAGCACCTACTACAACCTCAACTACAGCCTCGCCCACTACAACCACAACCACTGCAGCCCCCACTACAACCACAACCACTGCAGCCCCAACTACAACCACAACCACTGCACCCTCAACCACAACCGCTGCAGCCCCCACTACAACCACAACCACTGCAGCCCCCACTACAACCTCAACCTCTGCAGCCCCTACTACAACCACAACTGCAGCCCCCACTACAACCACAACCACTGCAGCCCCTACTACAACTACAACCACTGCAGCCCCTACTACAACCACAACCACTGCAGTCCTCACTACCACCACAACCACTGCAGCCCCTACTACAACCACAACCACTGCAACCCCCATTACAACCACAACCACTGCAGTCCCCACTACAACCACAACCACTGCAGCCCCAACCACAACCACAACCACTGCAGCTCCCACTACAACCACAACCACTGCAGCTCCCACTACATCCACAACCACTGCAGCCCCCACTACAACCACAACCACTGCAGCCCCTACTACAACCACAACCACTGCAGTCCCCACTACAACCACAACCACTGCAGCACCTACTACAACCTCAACTACAGCCAACCCCACTACAACCACAAGCACTGCAGCCCCCACTACAACCTCAACCTCTGCAGCCCCTACTACAACCATAACTGCAGCCCCCACTACAACCATAACCACTGCAGCCCCAATTATAACCACAACCACTGCACCCTCAACCACAACCGCTGCAGCCCCCACTACAACCACAACCACTGCAGTCCCCACTACAGCTACAACCACTGCAGTCCCCACTACAGCTACAACCACTGCAGCCCCCACTACAACCACAACCACTGCAGTCCCCACTACAACCGCAACCACTGCAGCACCTACTACAACCTCAACTACAGCCTCGCCCACTACAACCACAACCACTGCAGCCCCCACTACAACCACAACCACTGCAGCCCCAACTACAACCACAACCACTGCACCCTCAACCACAACCGCTGCAGCCCCCACTACAACCACAACCACTGCAGCCCCCACTACAACCTCAACCTCTGCAGCCCCTACTACAACCACAACTGCAGCCCCCACTACAACCACAACCACTGCAGCCCCTACTACAACTACAACCACTGCAGCCCCTACTACAACCACAACCACTGCAGTCCTCACTACCACCACAACCACTGCAGCCCATACTACAACCACAACCACTGCAACCCCCATTACAACCACAACCACTGCAGTCCCCACTACAACCACAACCACTGCAGCCCCAACCACAACCACAACCACTGCAACCCCCACTACAACCACAACCACTGCAGCTCCCACTACATCCACAACCACTGCAGCACCTACTACAACCACAACTACAGCCAACCCCACTACAACCACTACCACTGCAGCCCCTACTACAACCACAACCACTGCACTCCCCACTACAACCACAACCACTGCAGCACCTACTACAACCACAACTACAGCCAACCCCACTACAACCACTACCACTGCAGCCCCTACTACAACCACAACCACTGCAGTCCCCACTACAACCACAACCACTGCAGTCCCTACTACAACCACAACCACTGCAGTCCCCGCTACCACCACAACCACTGCAGCCCCTACTACAACCACAACCACTGCAACCCCCATTACAACCACAACCACTGCAGTCCCCACTACAACCACAACCACTGCAGCCACTACTACAACCACAACCACTGCAGCCCCTACTACAACCACAACCACTGCACTCCCCACTACAACCACAACCTCTGCAGCACCTACTACAACGACAACTACAGCCAACCCCACTACAACCACTACCACTGCAGTCCCTACTACAACGACAACCACTGCAGCCCCCACTACAACCACAACCACTGCAGCCCCTACTACAACCATAACCACTGCAGCCCCAATTATAACCACAACCACTGCACCCTCAACCACAACCGCTGCAGCCCCCACTACAACCACAACCATTGCAGTCCCCACTACAGCTACAACCACTGCAGCCCCTACTACAACCACAACTACAGCCACCCCCATTACAACCACAACCACTGCAGTCCCCACTACCACCACAACCACTGCAGCCCCTACTAGAACCACAACCACTGCAGTCCCCACTACCACCACAACCACTGCAGCCCCTACTACAACCACAACCACTGCAACCCCCATTACAACCACAACCACTGCAGTCCCCACTACAACCACAACCACTGCAGCCGCTATTACAACCACAACCACTGCAGCCCCTACTACAACCACAACCACTGCACTCCCCACTACAACCACAACCACTGCAGCACCTACTACAACCACAACTACAGCCAACCCCACTACAACCACTACCACTGCAGCCCCTACTACAACCACAACCACTGCAGTCCCCACTACAACCACAACCACTGCAGCCCCTACTACAACCACAACCACTGCAGGCCCCACTACAACCACAACCACTGCAGCCCCCACTACAACCACAACCACTGCAGTCCCCACTACAACCACAACAACTGCAGCCCCTACTACAGCTACAACCACTGCAGCCCCAACTACAACCACAACCACTGCACCCTCAACCACAACCGCTGCAGCCCCCACTACAACCACAACCACTGCAGTCCCCACTACAACCACAACCACTGCAGCCCCCACTACAACCACAACCGCTGCAGCCCCCACTACAACCACAACCACTGCAGTCCCCACTACAACCACAACCACTGCAGCCCCCACTACAACCACAACCACTGCAGTCCCCACTACCACCACAACCACTGCAGCCCCTACTAGAACCACAACCACTGCAGTCCCCACTACCACCACAACCACTGCAGCCCCTACTACAACCACAACCACTGCAACCCCCATTACAACCACAACCACTGCAGTCCCCACTACAACCACAAAAACTGCAGCCGCTATTACAACCACAACCACTGCAGCCCCTACTACAACCACAACCACTGCAACCCCCATTACAACCACAACCACTGCAGTCCCCACTACAACCACAACCACTGCAGCCGCTATTACAACCACAACCACTGCAGCCCCTACTACAACCACAACCACTGCACTCCCCACTACAACCACAACCACTGCAGCACCTACTACAACCACAACTACAGCCAACCCCACTACAACCACTACCACTGCAGCCCCTACTACAACCACAACCACTGCAGTCCCCACTACAACCACAACCACTGCAGCCCCTACTACAACCACAACCACTGCAGCCCCCACTACAACCACAACCACTGCAGCCCCCACTACAACCACAACCACTGCAGCCCCTACTACAACCACAACCACTGCAGTCCCCACTACAACCGCAACCACTGCAGCACCTACTACAACCTCAACTACAGCCTCGCCCACTACAACCACAACCACTGCAGCCCCCACTACAACCACCACCACTGCAGCCCCAACTACAACCACAACCACTGCACCCTCAACCACAACCGCTGCAGCCCCCACTACAACCACAACCACTGCAGCCCCCACTACAACCTCAACCTCTGCAGCCCCTACTACAACCACAACTGCAGCCCCCACTACAACCACAACCACTGCAGCCCCTACTACAACTACAACCACTGCAGCCCCTACTACAACCACAACCACTGCAGTCCTCACTACCACCACAACCACTGCAGCCCCTACTACAACCACATACACTGCAACCCCCATTACAACCACAACCACTGCAGTCCCCACTACAACCACAACCACTGCAGCCCCTACTACAACCACAACCACTGCAGTCCCCACTACAACCACAACCACTGCAGCACCTACTACAACCTCAACTACAGCCAACCCCACTACAACCACAACCACTGCAGCCCCCACTACAACCTCAACCTCTGCAGCCCCTACTACAACCACAACTGCAGCCCCCACTACAACCACAACCACTGCAGCCCCTACTACAACCACAACCACTGCAGTCCCCACTACAACCGCAACCACTGCAGCCCCTACTACAACCACAACTGCAGCCCCCACTACAACCACAACCACTGCAGCCCCCACTACAACCACAACCACTGCAGCCCCTACTACAACCACAACCACTGCAGTCCCCACTACAACCACAACCACTGCAGCACCTACTACAACCTCAACTACAGCCAACCCCACTACAACCACAACCACTGCAGCTCCCACTACAACCTCAACCTCTGCAGCCCCTACTACAACCACAACTGCAGCCCCCACTACAACCACAACCACTGCAGCCCCTATTACAACCACAACCACTGCAGCCCCTACTACAACCACAACCACTGCAGTCCCCACTACCACCACATCCACTGCAGCCCCTACTACAACCACAACCACTGCAGTCCCCACTACAACCACAACCACTGCAGCCCCTACTACAACCACAACCACTGCAGGCCCCACTACAACCACAACCACTGCAGCCCCCACTACAACCACAACCACTGCAGTCCCCACTACAACCACAACAACTGCAGCCCCTACTACAGCTACAACCACTGCAGCCCCAACTACAACCACAACCACTGCACCCTCAACCACAACCGCTGCAGCCCCCACTACAACCACAACCACTGCAGTCCCCACTACAACCACAACCACTGCAGCCCCCACTACAACCACAACCGCTGCAGCCCCCACTACAACCACAACCACTGCAGTCCCCACTACAACCACAACCACTGCAGCCCCCACTACAACCACAACCACTGCAGTCCCCACTACCACCACAACCACTGCAGCCCCTACTAGAACCACAACCACTGCAGTCCCCACTACCACCACAACCACTGCAGCCCCTACTACATCCACAACCACTGCAACCCCCATTACAACCACAACCACTGCAGTCCCCACTACAACCACAAAAACTGCAGCCGCTATTACAACCACAACCACTGCAGCCCCTACTACAACCACAACCACTGCAACCCCCATTACAACCACAACCACTGCAGTCCCCACTACAACCACAACCACTGCAGCCGCTATTACAACCACAACCACTGCAGCCCCTACTACAACCACAACCACTGCACTCCCCACTACAACCACAACCACTGCAGCACCTACTACAACCACAACTACAGCCAACCCCACTACAACCACTACCACTGCAGCCCCTACTACAACCACAACCACTGCAGTCCCCACTACAACCACAACCACTGCAGCCCCTACTACAACCACAACCACTGCAGCCCCCACTACAACCACAACCACTGCAGCCCCCACTACAACCACAACCACTGCAGCCCCTACTACAACCACAACCACTGCAGTCCCCACTACAACCGCAACCACTGCAGCACCTACTACAACCTCAACTACAGCCTCGCCCACTACAACCACAACCACTGCAGCCCCCACTACAACCACCACCACTGCAGCCCCAACTACAACCACAACCACTGCACCCTCAACCACAACCGCTGCAGCCCCCACTACAACCACAACCACTGCAGCCCCCACTACAACCTCAACCTCTGCAGCCCCTACTACAACCACAACTGCAGCCCCCACTACAACCACAACCACTGCAGCCCCTACTACAACTACAACCACTGCAGCCCCTACTACAACCACAACCACTGCAGTCCTCACTACCACCACAACCACTGCAGCCCCTACTACAACCACAACCACTGCAACCCCCATTACAACCACAACCACTGCAGTCCCCACTACAACCACAACCACTGCAGCCCCTACTACAACCACAACCACTGCAGTCCCCACTACAACCACAACCACTGCAGCACCTACTACAACCTCAACTACAGCCAACCCCACTACAACCACAACCACTGCAGCCCCCACTACAACCTCAACCTCTGCAGCCCCTACTACAACCACAACTGCAGCCCCCACTACAACCACAACCACTGCAGCCCCTACTACAACCACAACCACTGCAGTCCCCACTACAACCGCAACCACTGCAGCCCCTACTACAACCACAACTGCAGCCCCCACTACAACCACAACCACTGCAGCCCCCACTACAACCACAACCACTGCAGCCCCTACTACAACCACAACCACTGCAGTCCCCACTACAACCACAACCACTGCAGCACCTACTACAACCTCAACTACAGCCAACCCCACTACAACCACAACCACTGCAGCTCCCACTACAACCTCAACCTCTGCAGCCCCTACTACAACCACAACTGCAGCCCCCACTACAACCACAACCACTGCAGCCCCTATTACAACCACAACCACTGCAGCCCCTACTACAACCACAACCACTGCAGTCCCCACTACCACCACATCCACTGCAGCCCCTACTACAACCACAACCACTGCAACCCCCATTACAACCACAACCACTGCAGTCCCCACTACAACCACAACCACAGCAGCCACTACTACAACCACAACCACTGCAGCCCCTACTACAACCACAACCACTGCACTCCCCACTACAACCACAACCACTGCAGCACCTACTACAACCTCAACTACAGCCAACCCCACTACAACCACAACCACTGCAGCCCCCACTACAACCTCAACCTCTGCAGCCCCTACTACAACCACAACTGCAGCCCCCACTACAACCACAACCACTGCAGCCCCTACTACAACCACAACCACTGCAGTCCCCACTACAACCGCAACCACTGCAGCCCCTACTACAACCACAACTGCAGCCCCCACTACAACCACAACCACTGCAGCCCCCACTACAACCACAACCACTGCAGCCCCTACTACAACCACAACCACTGCAGTCCCCACTACAACCACAACCACTGCAGCACCTACTACAACCTCAACTACAGCCAACCCCACTACAACCACAACCACTGCAGCTCCCACTACAACCTCAACCTCTGCAGCCCCTACTACAACCACAACTGCAGCCCCCACTACAACCACAACCACTGCAGCCCCTATTACAACCACAACCACTGCAGCCCCTACTACAACCACAACCACTGCAGTCCCCACTACCACCACATCCACTGCAGCCCCTACTACAACCACAACCACTGCAACCCCCATTACAACCACAACCACTGCAGTCCCCACTACAACCACAACCACAGCAGCCACTACTACAACCACAACCACTGCAGCCCCTACTACAACCACAACCACTGCACTCCCCACTACAACCACAACCTCTGCAGCACCTACTACAACGACAACTACAGCCAACCCCACTACAACCACTACCACTGCAGTCCCTACTACAACGACAACCACTGCAGCCCCCACTACTACCACAACCACTGCAGCCCCTACTACAACCATAACCACTGCAGCCCCAATTATAACCACAACCACTGCACCCTCAACCACAACCGCTGCAGCCCCCACTACAACCACAACCACTGCAGTCCCCACTACAGCTACAACCACTGCAGCCCCTACTACAACCACAACTACAGCCACCCCCATTACAACCACAACCACTGCAGTCCCCACTACCACCACAACCACTGCAGCCCCTACTAGAACCACAACCACTGCAGTCCCCACTACCACCACAACCACTGCAGCCCCTACTACAACCACAACCACTGCAACCCACATTACAACCACAACCACTGCAGTCCCCACTACAACCACAACCACTGCAGCCGCTATTACAACCACAACCACTGCAGCCCCTACTACAACCACAACCACTGCACTCCCCACTACAACCACAACCACTGCAGCACCTACTACAACCACAACTACAGCCAACCCCACTACAACCACTACCACTGCAGCCCCTACTACAACCACAACCACTGCAGTCCCCACTACAACCACAACCACTGCAGCCCCTACTACAACCACAACCACTGCAGGCCCCACTACAACCACAACCACTGCAGCCCCCACTACAACCACAACCACTGCAGTCCCCACTACAACCACAACAACTGCAGCCCCTACTACAGCTACAACCACTGCAGCCCCAACTACAACCACAACCACTGCACCCTCAACCACAACCGCTGCAGCCCCCACTACAACCACAACCACTGCAGTCCCCACTACAACCACAACCACTGCAGCCCCTACTACAACCACAACCACTGCAGCCCCTACTACAACCACAACCACTACAGTCCCCACTACCACCACAACCACTGCAGCCCCTACTACAACCACAACCACTGCAACCCCCAGTACAACCACAACCACTGCAGTCCCCACTACAACCACAACCACTGCAGCCGCTACTACAACCACAACCACTGCAGCCCCTACTACAACCACAACCACTGCACTCCCCACTACAACCACAACCACTGCAGCACCTACTACAACCACAACTACAGCCAACCCCACTACAACCACTACCACTGCAGCCCCTACTACAACCACAACCACTGCAGTCCCCACTACAACCACAACCACTGCAGCCCCTACTACAACCACAACCACTGCAGCCCCCACTACAACCACAACCACTGCAGCCCCCACTACAACCACAACCACTGCAGCCCCTACTACAACCACAACCACTGCAGTCCCCACTACAACCGCAACCACTGCAGCACCTACTACAACCTCAACTACAGCCTCGCTCACTACAACCACAACCACTGCAGCCCCCACTACAACCACCACCACTGCAGCCCCAACTACAACCACAACCACTGCACCCTCAACCACAACCGCTGCAGCCCCCACTACAACCACAACCACTGCAGCCCCCACTACAACCTCAACCTCTGCAGCCCCTACTACAACCACAACTGCAGCCCCCACTACAACCACAACCACTGCAGCCCCTACTACAACTACAACCACTGCAGCCCCTACTACAACCACAACCACTGCAGTCCTCACTACCACCACAACCACTGCAGCCCCTACTACAACCACAACCACTGCAACCCCCATTACAACCACAACCACTGCAGTCCCCACTACAACCACAACCACTGCAGCCCCTACTACAACCACAACCACTGCAGTCCCCACTACAACCACAACCACTGCAGCACCTACTACAACCTCAACTACAGCCAACCCCACTACAACCACAACCACTGCAGCCCCCACTACAACCTCAACCTCTGCAGCCCCTACTACAACCACAACTGCAGCCCCCACTACAACCACAACCACTGCAGCCCCTATTACAACCACAACCACTGCAGCCCCTACTACAACCTCAACCACTGCAGTCCCCACTACCACCATAACCACTACAGCCCCTACTACAACCACAACCACTGCAACCCCCATTACAACCACAACCACTGCAGTCCCCACTACAACCACAACCACTGCAGCCACTACTACAACCACAACCACTGCACTCCCCACTACAACCACAACCTCTGCAGCACTTACTACAACGACAACTACAGCCAACCCCACTACAACCACTACCACTGCAGCCCCTACTACAACGACAACCACTGCAGAACCCACTACAACCACAACCACTGCAGCCCCTACTACAACCACAACCACTGCAGCCCCAATTACAACCACAACCACTGCACCCTCAACCACAACCGCTGCAGCCCCCACTACAACCACAACCACTGCAGTCCCCACTACAGCTACAACCACTGCAGCACCTACTACAACCACAACTACAGCCACCCCCATTACAACCACAACCACTGCAGTCCCCACTACCACCACAACCACTGCAGCCCCTACTACAACCACAACCACTGCAGTCCCCACTACCACCACAACCACTGCAGCCCCTACTACAACCACAACCACTGCACTCCCCACTACAACCACAACCACTGCAGCACCTACTACAACCACAACTACAGCCAACCCCACTACAACCACTACCACTGCAGCCCCTACTACAACCACAACCACTGCAGTCCCCACTACAACCGCAACCACTGCAGCACCTACTACAACCTCAACTACAGCCTTGCTCACTACAACCACAACCACTGCAGCCCCCACTACAACCACCACCACTGCAGCCCCAACTACAACCACAACCACTGCACCCTCAACCACAACCGCTGCAGCCCCCACTACAACCACAACCACTGCAGCCCCCACTACAACCTCAACCTCTGCAGCCCCTACTACAACCACAACTGCAGCCCCCACTACAACCACAACCACTGCAGCCCCTACTACAACTACAACCACTGCAGCCCCTACTACAACCACAACCACTGCAGTCCTCACTACCACCACAACCACTGCAGCCCCTACTACAACCACAACCACTGCAACCCCCATTACAACCACAACCACTGCAGTCCCCACTACAACCACAACCACTGCAGCCCCTACTACAACCACAACCACTGCAGCCCCCACTACAACCACAACCACTGCAGCCCCCACTACAACCACAACCACTGCAGCCCCTACTACAACCACAACCACTGCAGTCCCCACTACAACCGCAACCACTGCAGCACCTACTACAACCTCAACTACAGCCTCGCTCACTACAACCACAACCACTGCAGCCCCCACTACAACCACCACCACTGCAGCCCCAACTACAACCACAACCACTGCACCCTCAACCACAACCGCTGCAGCCCCCACTACAACCACAACCACTGCAGCCCCCACTACAACCTCAACCTCTGCAGCCCCTACTACAACCACAACTGCAGCCCCCACTACAACCACAACCACTGCAGCCCCTACTACAACTACAACCACTGCAGCCCCTACTACAACCACAACCACTGCAGTCCTCACTACCACCACAACCACTGCAGCCCCTACTACAACCACAACCACTGCAACCCCCATTACAACCACAACCACTGCAGTCCCCACTACAACCACAACCACTGCAGCCCCTACTACAACCACAACCACTGCAGTCCCCACTACAACCACAACCACTGCAGCACCTACTACAACCTCAACTACAGCCAACCCCACTACAACCACAACCACTGCAGCCCCCACTACAACCTCAACCTCTGCAGCCCCTACTACAACCACAACTGCAGCCCCCACTACAACCACAACCACTGCAGCCCCTATTACAACCACAACCACTGCAGCCCCTACTACAACCTCAACCACTGCAGTCCCCACTACCACCATAACCACTACAGCCCCTACTACAACCACAACCACTGCAACCCCCATTACAACCACAACCACTGCAGTCCCCACTACAACCACAACCACTGCAGCCACTACTACAACCACAACCACTGCACTCCCCACTACAACCACAACCTCTGCAGCACTTACTACAACGACAACTACAGCCAACCCCACTACAACCACTACCACTGCAGCCCCTACTACAACGACAACCACTGCAGAACCCACTACAACCACAACCACTGCAGCCCCTACTACAACCACAACCACTGCAGCCCCAATTACAACCACAACCACTGCACCCTCAACCACAACCGCTGCAGCCCCCACTACAACCACAACCACTGCAGTCCCCACTACAGCTACAACCACTGCAGCACCTACTACAACCACAACTACAGCCACCCCCATTACAACCACAACCACTGCAGTCCCCACTACCACCACAACCACTGCAGCCCCTACTACAACCACAACCACTGCAGTCCCCACTACCACCACAACCACTGCAGCCCCTACTACAACCACAACCACTGCACTCCCCACTACAACCACAACCACTGCAGCACCTACTACAACCACAACTACAGCCAACCCCACTACAACCACTACCACTGCAGCCCCTACTACAACCACAACCACTGCAGTCCCCACTACAACCGCAACCACTGCAGCACCTACTACAACCTCAACTACAGCCTCGCTCACTACAACCACAACCACTGCAGCCCCCACTACAACCACCACCACTGCAGCCCCAACTACAACCACAACCACTGCACCCTCAACCACAACCGCTGCAGCCCCCACTACAACCACAACCACTGCAGCCCCCACTACAACCTCAACCTCTGCAGCCCCTACTACAACCACAACTGCAGCCCCCACTACAACCACAACCACTGCAGCCCCTACTACAACTACAACCACTGCAGCCCCTACTACAACCACAACCACTGCAGTCCTCACTACCACCACAACCACTGCAGCCCCTACTACAACCACAACCACTGCAACCCCCATTACAACCACAACCACTGCAGTCCCCACTACAACCACAACCACTGCAGCCCCTACTACAACCACAACCACTGCAGTCCCCACTACAACCACAACCACTGCAGCACCTACTACAACCTCAACTACAGCCAACCCCACTACAACCACAACCACTGCAGCCCCCACTACAACCTCAACCTCTGCAGCCCCTACTACAACCACAACTGCAGCCCCCACTACAACCACAACCACTGCAGCCCCTATTACAACCACAACCACTGCAGCCCCTACTACAACCTCAACCACTGCAGTCCCCACTACCACCATAACCACTACAGCCCCTACTACAACCACAACCACTGCAACCCCCATTACAACCACAACCACTGCAGTCCCCACTACAACCACAACCACTGCAGCCACTACTACAACCACAACCACTGCACTCCCCACTACAACCACAACCTCTGCAGCACTTACTACAACGACAACTACAGCCAACCCCACTACAACCACTACCACTGCAGCCCCTACTACAACGACAACCACTGCAGTACCCACTACAACCACAACCACTGCAGCCCCTACTACAACCACAACCACTGCAGCCCCAATTACAACCACAACCACTGCACCCTCAACCACAACCGCTGCAGCCCCCACTACAACCACAACCACTGCAGTCCCCACTACAGCTACAACCACTGCAGCACCTACTACAACCACAACTACAGCCACCCCCATTACAACCACAACCACTGCAGTCCCCACTACCACCACAACCACTGCAGCCCCTACTACAACCACAACCACTGCAGTCCCCACTACCACCACAACCACTGCAGCCCCTACTACAACCACAACCACTGCAACCCCCATTACAACCACAACCACTGCAGTCCCCACTACAACCACAACCACTGCAGCCGCTATTACAACCACAACCACTGCAGCCCCTACTACAACCACAACCACTGCAGCACCTACTACAACCACAACTACAGCCAACCCCACTACAATCACTACCACTGCAGCCCCTACTACAACCACAACCACTGCAGCCCCCACTACAACCACAACCACTGCAGCCCCCACTACAACCACAACCACTGCAGCCCCTACTACAACCACAACCACTGCAGTCCCCACTACAACCACAACCACTGCAGCACCTACTACAACCTCAACTACAGCCTCCCCCACTACAACCACAACCACTGCAGCCCCCACTACAACCACAACCACTGCAGCCCCAAGTACAACCACAACCACTGCACCCTCAACCACAACCGCTGCAGCCCCCACTTCAACCACAACCACTGCAGCCCCCACTACAACCTCAACCTCTGCAGCCCCTACTACAACCACAACTGCAGCCCCCACTACAACCACAACCACTGCAGCTCCCACTACATCCACAACCACTGCTGCCCCTACTTCAACCACAACCACTGCTGCCCATACTACAACCACAAGCACTGCAACCCGAACTACAACCACTGCATCCCCTATTACAACCACAACCACTGCAGCCCCTACTACAGCCACAACTACTGCAGCCCCCACTACAACCTCAACCACTGCAGTCCGCACTACAACCACAACCACTGTTGCCCCTTCTACAACAACAGCCACTACTACTGCAGCCCCCACTACAACCTCAACCACTGCAGCCCCTACTACAACCACAACGACAGCCACCCCCACTACAACCACAACGACAGCCACCCCCACTACAACCACAACCACTGCAGCCCCTACTACAACCACAACCACTGCAGCCCCTACTACAACCACAACCACTGCAGTCCCCACTACAACCACAACCACTGCAGCCCCTACTACAACCACAACAACTGCGGCCCCTACTACAACCACAACCACTGCTGCCCCTACTACAACCACAAGCACTGCAACCCCAACTACAACCACAACTACTGCAGCCCCCACTACAACCACAACTGCAGCCCCCACTACATCCACAACCATTGCAGCCTCAACAACAACCACTGCAGCTCCTACTACTATCACAACCACTGCAGTCCCAACTACAACCACAACTACTGCAGCCCTAATTGCAACCACAACTACTGCAGCCCCCACTACAACCACAACCACTGCAGCCCCAACTACAACCACAACCACTGCATCCCCCACTACAACTACAACCACTGCAGCCCCTTTTACAACCACATCCACAGCCACCCCCAGTACAACCACAAACACTGCAACCCCAACTACAACCACAACTACTGCAGCCCCCACTACAACCACAACAACTGCAACCCCAACTACAACCACAACCAATGTAGCCCCTACTATAACAACAGCCACAACTACTGTAGCCCCCACTACAACCTCAACCACTGCAGTCCCTACTACAACCACAACAACAGCCACCCCCAGTACAACCACAACCACTGCAACCCCAACTACAACCACAACTACTGCAGCTCCCACTACAACCACAACAACTGCAACCCCAACTACAACCACAAGCACTGTAGCCCCTACTACAACAACAGCCACAACTACTGCAGCCCCCACTACAACCTCAACCACTGCAGTCTTAACTACAACCACAACGACAGCCACCCCCACTACAACCACAACGACAGCCACCCCCACTACAACCACAACCACTGCAGCCCCCACCACAACCTCAACCTCTGCAGCCCCTACTACAACCACAACTGCAGCCCCCACTACAACCAAAACCACTGCAGCCCCTACTACAACCACAACCACTGCAGCCCCTACTACAAAAACAACCACTGCAGTCCCCACTACCACCACAACCACTGCAGCCCCTACTACAACCACAACTACAGCCAACCCCACTACAACCACAACCACTGCAGCCCCTACTACAACCACAACCACTGCAGTCCCCACTACAACCACAACCGCTATATCCTCTACTACAACCACAACCACTGCAGCCCCAACTGCAACCACTACAGCCCCAACTACAACCAAAACCACTGCAGCCCCTACTACAACCACTGCAGCCACAACTACGACCACAGCCACAGCTGCCCCCACTACAACCTCAACCAGTGCAGCCCCTACTACAACCACTCAAACTACTTCTGATCCCAATGGTCCTAAATTCATACAACTTTCATTCAGAATTGCAATGGATTTCAAAGAAACCCTGAGAGATGTGAAGTCACAGGATTTCAAAAACTTAAGTGATAAAGTTAGCAGAGATGTAAGTCTGTATTTGGTTTTCTTTTATTAATACGATACATCAAATCTATTATTTCACTCTTGAATACATTATTTCTTGTGATATGCAATATTAATTATATCCCAGTATGAGTTCGAAATTTAGCTTCATTTTTTTTGTAAGCCACACATAAAGAGTGCATACAAGTCAAAACTGCTGATATGTTACCACGCAAACTGGAAAGTAACATACAAATCAGCATATTTCTATCAGTACTCTTTGAATGTACTGGTATAGTATATAGACTTCGGAATGAATGCAAATGTAATTTCTGATCTTTTCCAGCTACATAAAGTTTACATAGGGCGGTATCCTGATTTCCTCAGAGCACTGGTTAGAAGTTTCAGGTAAGAGCTGCTTCATGTTGTATTTGAATATAACAAACAGGTTACTGGCCTTTCAATCATTTTACTATTACAATATAACATGTTCTCCAGTATTACCAGTTGTGTACTAGGTTGTGTCACACACATTTTCAATGTATTATTTTATTGAAATACAAAATAGGTTTATATCAAGAGGAATATCTTGAAAATATCCTGACCATGACAACAAGTAGGAGCCTGAAGCCTTCAGGCAGAACCAGAAGTAAACACACTACTCAGTATAAAGTATAGTTTTATTATTTAACGGGTCTGTTTCATCAAACTTCTGATACTTCTGTATGCCTTTAAACACATTTAAGCACAAAAACAAATGAAAATTCAATTCAATTAAAACTAAATGTATTTAATTCTACCAACAGTACATTTTTAAAGAAACATGTTTACAGTACTGTATGCTGAACAGCAGGTTTTTCAGATAGTCGGTGCAATCATTATACAGATCCCCCTAAAATATTTTGGCCTCTCTGAAAATGCCCATGCAGTTTACATGTAAATTCTTCGGTCATTGCAGCGTACCAGATGTAGTGCACTTGATGTGCCTGACAGGGTGATTAAGTGAGTTTGATCCACTTGCTTGGACTAACATAAGTACCGTTGATGATCCTGTACCTAAAGTTCATGAGCTCATTGGGGTCATCAGTTAAACTAGATCAAGTTTAGTAGTGATTGCAGCACACTAAACCAGACCCTTGCAGATCCACATTAAGCCATTTTAGCCTTTTATTTAAACTCCATTTTAGCCTTTTATTTTAATTGCGGAATAACGCAGGTTTTTTTTTTATCTGAGAATTTCATTTTTTTTATTAAGGAAAAACTGGGATCTAGTAAGAAACCAATTGTGTAGTTTAATTTGATTGTATATTTTATTCTCGATATTCTCTATGAAAATGTATTCAGATTATGAATTACAGTTTGCATGGTTTATGGTTAGGTTTAGAGTTAGGTTTAGTGGTATGGTTAGGGTTAAGGTTAAGGTTAGAATTAGGGTTAGAGTTTAACTGATGATCCCAATGATCTAATCAACTTTTTGGTACACTGCAATTGGGATTAGCAATGGTACTAATGTTCATCCAAGCAAGTGGATCAAACTCACTTAATCCCCCTGTTGATTGGACTAAATTTGGTACGCTGCAATTCACCCTTGTATGTTAATAGAATGAATAACAAATGAGACTGTATACTTCCATATTGTTTTTGAATTAGCCATTATTTATTCATTATATTTAATTCATAAACCTCTTACAATCTTTCGATCCTTTCCAGTCCGGGATCAGTCATCCCAGAAGTAGATCTGGAATTCAAAGCCAATTCCACGACCCCAAGCAATACCGACATCGTCAGAACTCTCTACACAGCAGTGACTGGATCAGGAAATCTGGGAGACCTAGTATTGGACAAAACAAGCATTACATCGAACAGTAAGTGGAATTTATTTCAGCAAAGATTCATTTTTATGTTTTTGGTACAATATGGCTAAAATAATGTTTTCAAATAAATCATTAACACAGTTTAGCTCTTTTACGTGTTACATCTTAGCAGTGTAGAATTCACAATAAAAGTGTGTTTGGTAAAATCTCTCTTAATGGTACTAAAACCTGCTCATCTTTGCAGCTTTGTGAACATGCAGAATATGGCTCACCAATGAGTTATATCAACACCAATGTGGCACAGATTACATCACACATTGCTTTGGTTAATTTGTCTCTTTTTTGTGTTTTTTTGTTTTTGTTTTACAGCTGCTAGTGTGAATACACTGCCTCCACTCAGGATTGTTACAGAATTCCTCCTTATAGACGGCTTTACACCAGGACTGTCCAGTAGCATATCTGCAGAATCAATTCAACTTAATGATAAAATCAATAATTGGGTGAGAACTAATACAACTACTATAACTACATGAACATTGGTAAAGAAGTCTTGTCAACAAATTTATGTTTTAAAGTTACTACAATTACTACTCAAATAAAATACAAAATAATAATAATAATAATAATAATAATAATAATAATAATAATAATAATAATATGCATTTTGTGTTTTCTGGCTCATTTATGATATAGAAATTACTATTTTTTTTTTTGTTTACTATATTTTCAGTTGAAACCTATCCTTGAAACATATTATGGTCAAACAATGGTGAATTCAGCCTTTGCAAACTTTAGGTAAGTGACTTATCAAAAAGCTATAGTATGTTATGTTTAATATCGATATGCTGCTTATAAAATCAGAAATGATGCACACCCAACTGTACTTAATATGGCCTTGGGGACTGAAAGTAGGGTTAGGTATTTCAAGTCAGATATTTTATAAAACAGACTCACTCCAGTAATGCTCTATTGTACTTGCTCTCAAATGAATACATGTGTTGGCTTTTTCTTACCAGCAAACTTTATTGTAAATATAAATGTAAAAACTATTGTTCACTTTGTAAAAAGTACTTTAATCTATGTGTTATTTTAGCAATTTATTTCTGAAACTATAGACATCTGTAAATGTGTAATGAAAGGTTTTGACGATTTTTAACAAGGAGTTACAGTTTATTATCAGAACATTTCAATGACAGTACTATTGTAAAGCTTCATATCATGTTATAAAGTAAGATTTAGTAAATGTTCTTATAACAGTATATTGTGATCTCCTGCTTTTATTAATAACATCTTTTAAACACACACGTATAAAGGCATCATCGATTATTTAACCGATCTTAAACTAAAGTGTTACTTGTCTAATGAATTTATTCTGAGTCAGTACTGAACAGAAACAAGACTGGTAATCTGTGTAGAAAATAATGGTTTCAAATTCTAATGCTTTATTAATTCTATGTGTAGATGTGCAAAAAAATATGAATTAATAACTTTTTTCACAGCAACTCTGATAATTGGATCCAGACCAAGGTGGAATATCAATTCAGCACGCCCATAATTGTGAACCCAACCAAGATCATTGATGGTATCCTTGCAAGCACAAGTCCTGTACGCTATGTGAGAGGCACCCTGAAAGTCAATGGTATGTTAACAGGGACAGGAGGCTTACATCTACAGTCAACATCATGGAGTCCATGGCCACTAAGTCTTACTGCTTTCAGACTGGAATATAATTGGGATCTACTGGTTGTATAAGACTACAGAGCATCAACATCCAACAGCAACATCAACAATAATGCATCGAACCAAATATACACTATATCTTATCTTGGTGTTCTGTTTTTTGTTTTTTTTCAAGCATTTGCTAATTGTATTTTCTTTGGACCCAACAGAAAATCAAGCACAATTTCAGATGTTCCCGTTTAGTTTGAGAATACTGAACAAAGACTTCTCTGATGGCCTATCTAACAGAGGCTCCACAGAGTTTAAAGAGCTCAGCACACAAGTCACAACCTCGGTGAGTAACTGGACTCTGTGGGAGATTCAGGATTGCACTGCTTAAGTGGGGTTACTGTACAGTGACAATAACAATACACTAATCAAAGAGCTGTGAACACAGTTTTAACCACAAGTGTGTTCTTCAATCTCTCACAGATAAAGAAGCTTTTTGGAAATGAGAAAGGATTTTCAGAAGTCTATGTAACGAAACTCACGTAAGTATTTTTTTAATGTATAGTATTTTTAGCTCTTTCCGTACCCTTTTCCTCTTCAATACTCAGTTTGTATATATAAGTGGGCAAATCATCCTTGATCTCTGTACAAATGATCTTCAACTAGAAGTCATGTGTATTGACGGGTTCTAATCCAGATCAGTATACACTCCTCCATATGGTTTTGTCTGATATATTTTTGCTATAAGTCCAGGAGGTATGATAGTGTGTGATATTCATGATGCCCCCTCTCTCCACAGGAAAGGCTCGGTTGTTGCCAGTACAGAGGTGACCTTCTCCCCAGGATCCACCTCACCAAGCAGGGTGTCTCAGATCCTACTTAATGGGATCCCCTCTCTGGAAACAGAAGGCTTGAAAATAGACCCCTCTTCTATTAACCCGCCAGGTACTATACTGTGTTCATTCAGAAATATCTATACAGGATGTGCAAACTCATTTCCAAAAAGACTTCTACATGCATGCTCTAATAAGACCCTGCTTAGGATTCACTTAAATTAGGCTTTGCGAAAAAAATCATATTCTATATGTCAGGATTATTTTGTAACTTTCCATTAATTAGAAATGCTTACATTTTTTTAGGTTCTCATTTTACATGCCTTTTTTTCAGGAGTCTGTTACATATTTCATTTCCTTTGTCATTTCACCTCAGCAATGTCTTCTGGGTAAAAGCATGTAACTGGCTGTAAAGCATGTCAGTTATTCAGAGAAGAAACTGATTGGTTAATGACAGGAAAGAAGGTGTTGAAGAAGGGGAGGGCATAATTTACATCTCCGATAAAACTACAAAACCAAAAAAACTACAAAACTACGCATGCAAAAATAAATTTGCATGTGTACATTTCAGACTAATTTAGCACACAGAAGTGAAAAACATCAAATTATTTTGTTATCTACAACCACTTTAAACTGTGAAGATGGCCAATGTGCTGTACTGTACGTCTGCAGAGCTTTGCAGACTGGAAGCCAGGTACATTCCTCATACTGTGTGGGGGGGTTGATAGATATATTATTATATATCCAAATCCAAGATGCGAGACACGCATGCATATTTGTTTCAAATTGATTGTTTTTTCCTTTTTTTCTTCAGTGCCATCCACTCCCAGACCCTTCCCTGGGTTTGCTGTTGCCATCATTGTACTGTGTGGCCTGGCCATCCTCATTATCCCAATACTCATTATTGTGGTAAGTAAAAGTAAACAGTTAGATCTTCAGAGACGCAAACATGGCTTCAAGGATATAAACAGAAGACGGATTGCAACCTAACAAGGTTGAACTAACACATAACCAAAACCTTTTCAACATATTGAGAATCTGCCATGCCTTGTTATTGATAACACTAAATAATATGACTGTTGGAATAAGTACTCCCTTCATGTATTTAATACATATACTAGAGTGTGTTAGATAAGACACACTTCAATCATAAAATGCATATAAAGCTGCTCATATAAACTTGTATACGTGTTTGATGGAATACAAGTACTGTACAAAATGACAAAATGAAAGAGTTTGTGTGTCTTTAATGAATTCCACTCCTAAGCTATCATGTGATGGAGGTGTCTCTTAACTACACCCTACAGAACGTGTTCTGCTGAGGGATATTAAACCAATCCACACGACCACTCACAGTTCTTCCTCAACTATAAATCACAATCTAGAGTTTCCTTTAGTATCTTTGCTCCCAGAGTTCTTGTATATTTATAGCCTCAATAGAACTGTGTTGAAAGTTGTTTCCCAGTGTAATTCTGCTCCTGTTCCTCTTGTTTTCAGGCCTTGAAGACAGGGCTGTTCAAGAAGCTAGCACAAGCTTTCTCTCTGAGGTCACCAGATTATTATGACTTTTAAACTGCTCACTCTTTTGGGTAAGACAAATCCTATTCACATTAATTCTAAAAAAAAAACTAGCACAATAAGACATGTTTATTCATAAGAATTATATATATATATATTTACTGTGCAGAAATCTGATAATTTTACAGAATAAAGTCAAGGTATATTTAAGCGATAGTGCCTGTCGATGAATGCTGTACCGTCTGGTAGTTGACCACGACTGGAGTTTTGTGTCCCGCTGGTTTTGATGGATAATAAAATACATTTGGACCAATTCTGTCTTTGTTTAGTATTTGCGGTCCAATAGATATGAACTGGGCTTTCTATGTAGCATGACAATGAAAAAGTCGGCACTTGCGTCGATTGATTTTAAGTTTGATTCACCATTGATGTGGTGATTCCAGCGGCATCTACTGTCTATTAGAAGCCCGCTAGAACTGGAAGCTGATTGGCTGATGATACTGAATCTTTTTCTAATTATAGTTGAATGCTGATATTTCTTGTCGTTTGATCTGAAATATAAAATGTGAAATCCACTTATAAGCTATGGCCAAAAGTTTTGCATTACCTAGAATTTTAGGATTGAGTCATTCCATAAGAAATGTTAGAGGTATAAAGTTCACTGCTGTGGTTTTCTTCAGGTGTATAATTGACCTTCTGTTTCATATTGCAGGGCAATTCATGTATATGCAGTATCAGAAAAATGGGACCAGGAAGCAAAATGTTAATGGAAACTGAAAGCAACTGAATTTCTCATTTTTTACAATAATATACACAGTAATTATTTGTTTGTAATATATATATATATATATATATATATATATATATATATATATATATATATATATATATATATATATCATGCTTGAATGGGTGGAATCTACACACTCTTTGTGACCTATATCGGATTAATATATATTTTTTTAACCTAGTTTTTATTTTACCCTTGAAAAACAAACACATTTTGGTCTGAATGGCTTAACGGGCATAGCAACAAAAGAGAAAGAAAGTGTAATAATAAAAGCCACAGCACAGAACAGTGGAGAGCAGTTCTGTGTATGAACACAGAGTACTAATGATCCCCTGGAAGAGTTATCTGAGGCTAGGCCAAATACAACCAAAACACACATTTCAAACCTGAAAGGGTTTAATAGAAAGAAGATTCCATTGAAAATGAATGTGTATCCATTTAAACAGTTTGGAATGGTTCCAGCAGTGGTTGTGTAGAAAGCCTTCTTTTCTTTTGCTCTTCACACTTCCAGAGTGCGCTCTTCTTCTGTAGTCATGCTGTCTGTCTTCCCACTTGGGATTTTGTGTATGAAAAGGTATTATATAATTGTGCAGAAGACAGCGATAGTACATTAAATACTTTTGAACAAAAACAAATGTTCCATATTTATGTATGTAAATGTATGATAATTTGAATTCTATAGCAAATAAACTATGTGATATATAAATTGATGTTTGTTGTTATATTTTTACATTATAATGTAAGGGTTCTTCACATGTGTTTTTTGATAGGTTGTGTTGTAATGGTACTTCACTGGTGTTTGATAAGAGGCTCCCCTTGTCAGGGTCAGACATTCAGCTTTTTAGCAATGCTAAATC
The DNA here is from genome assembly GCF_902713425.1 of Acipenser ruthenus. Taxonomy (NCBI): domain Eukaryota; kingdom Metazoa; phylum Chordata; class Actinopteri; order Acipenseriformes; family Acipenseridae; genus Acipenser; species Acipenser ruthenus. The sequence goes on along the minus strand of NC_081212.1, from coordinate 15,820,119 downwards.
CTAACCCAAAAAACTGCAATACTGGTCTTGGCAGTCACCATTACAGTAAGCGTAGTAAATTAATAATATTCAGGTTACAACTGCACTTATTTAAAAAAAAAATTGCCTAAAGGGAAATAACATTTCAGAATGGAGAATCTGCAGTGTGCTGATTTATTGAATATCAATTGAATAGACAAGGCACGCTGCAAGGTCATGTCAGGGGAGGAGGAGGCCAAAACAAAAGAAGCGACATGAGTGAAAGCCACATGGAGGTTTTATGGTGCTTGGTTAGGGGCGGATTCTCCTTTCCAGAAAAGCAACCAAGGTTTCAAAGATTGATTATTGATCAATCCCATGTAAAACATGCTTACTCCAAACTTTAGCTGCTTTTTCAAACAGATATGATTCAATAATGTGGGTAAATAAATTTATACTAAAAAAACAGTGTTTAGACTATTAAAATGCAATGGTAGTGAATTTGTGGCTTTATACAGTAGTTCTCTCAGCAAGAGTTAAGAGTTCCGCCTGTTCTGGTGTCATAGCCTAACGCTCACCCCCAGCTAACTTTCACCCCTGTGAATTTTAGCCTAGGCTAATTCTTACCCCTGTGAATTTTAGCCTAGCCTAATTCTCACCCCATTTAATTTAGCGAATTACTGGCTCAGCCCCTCAGAGTCAATATTGTGCCAAACACAAGTATCTATCTATCTCTATCTATCTCTATCTATCTGTCTATCTATCTACTGTGCATGCTGGGAGGTGAGCGTGTTGTGGCAAGCGGATCGTGGGTGGATGTGTGATTTCTTCCTCTTTTTTCTACTTTTTTACGTGTTTAGTATTTTATAGATTTTAAGCGTTTTATTGTTTTAAAGAATTGTGTTTTTTTTTTTTTTTTTTTTAAAGATGTTGTGTATTTTGTAGGCAACACTATATGGTTCTGATCAACCTCAATGAAGACGTTAACATTGTATTAAAATTTAAAATCAAGGGCATTGATTATATAATCTTTGCCTCATCAGAATCAATGAAATGTTTTCGCTGTGGAAGTAAAGTTGTTAAAAATTGCCCAGAAAGAGACAGTAAGGAAGACAGTCAGCAGGCAGAGAGTACTAGGAGTAGAGCCGGGGCAGGGCAGCGTACTGAAACGAGACAAGCCAGGAGAGCGGCACCTCTGGTCCCAGATACTGATACAGAGAGTGGACAGACCACCCAGGCTGCAGTGCCTGATGAGGATGGTCAGCCACCTCTAGCAGAGGGAGATGGTGTGACTGCAGTGGGGGAAGCAGGCATCCAAGCAGCCGGGAACAGCATGGAGGAGCCAGTGATTCCTGCCATGCTGAGCAGTGCTAGTAAATTAAGCACTATGGTCTCAGAGCCAGATAACAGTAGAGGAAGGGGGTATAAGAGAGGAGAATGAGGCTGCAGCTGTAAACAGCGAGCAGACCCTGGCTCTGTCTACAGCACAAACTGAACAGACACAAGACAATTAGTGTGTAGGGAGATATATCAGAGGATGCTAGCCAAGTGGTTAGAGAACCTGGTTTAAAATACCTGCAAACAAGAGACAAAGAAAACAACAACTAGAGGAAGTAGCTAGTAAGAGAAGTAATTTCTCAGAAGAAAGCACTTTCAAAAAAAGGGAGAGAGTGAGGCACAGGCAGGTCGGGCTGAATTGCTGAGCAGCTCTGCTGAACGGGCTTCCAGTATAGTTACTGAAGACAGCACCGATTTAGATATCGGAGAAGGCGGCATCATGGTCAAATCTGACAGCAGGAGCGCTGGAAACTAAAGAACTTGATATCGAAAGTATGCAGTGGTTTGAAAAACAAAAAGTAATGTATGGCTTCAGCTGCTTTTCTCTCCAGTCGCTGTTCTGTCATCTGTTTTTTTTGTCTGCCTCTGTCCCTCCTTATCTCCATAATGAGCCTTTTCACACTTGGACCCCTTAATATAAACGGGTGTAGGAATGATGTAAAGAGGGCAGAGCTGTTTGAATATGTAGCTCAAAAAAAACTAAATGTCACTTTTTTACAAGTGACACAACAAACCATGGCAAGTGGCTTCGGGCAGGGATATTTTTTTTTAGCCATGGGAGTGGCAGTTTTATTTTCAAGGCAGTTTAAACCTGACTCTGTTGTCAAGCATAAAGGGTGACTGCTCAAAGTTCAGACTGTGATGGGGGTAAAACATTATTAATGTATATGTGCCAAATGAAGGGCAGGAAAGAGTTGTTTTTTCCAGGTTTTAGAGCAGGTTTTATGGGGCTGTGCTGCTGATGATGTCTAGCTGTTGGGTGGTGATTTTAACTGCACATTGAACTGTAGGAAAGATCCAAATCACCCAGAGCCTCACTCTCAGTCTGTCAGGGAGTTGTCTTCAATTTTTTAAAATAAATATGATTTTAATGATATATGGAAACATTTTAATTTTAAGACAAGACCATTTACTTGGTGAAAGTGACCAATAAGGCCATCTCTCTGGCAAGGCTGGATAGTTTTTATACTAAACCTGGTTAAACATTGTTTTATCTCACCCTAAGGGCTATCTGATCACAGCCTTGTTTCTGTCACTGTTTTATTGCCCTCACTTAAGCCTAGTCGCATTACTGGCATTTTAACACCCGCCTGCTGTGCGATGCTCATTTTTAAAGAGTGCCTGCGTTTCCTCTGGGAACGCTGGAGGGCACAGTAGACTACTTTCTCCTCACTGGCCCAGTGGTGGGACATGGGGAAGGTGCAGATCAGGTTGTTCTGTCAGCAGTACACTCAGAATGTTACTAATAGTGTAAATAAATCTCTAAAAGAGCTGGAGCAGGATGTTCTAGAGCTCCAAAAAGCTCTAGCATCCAACCCAAACAGCAAGTTGATTGAAAACCTGCAAAACAAACAGCAGCTTTTAACAGAGCTGCTAGAAGTCAAAGTACAGGGGGTACTGGTCAGGTCCTGGGTGCAACACCTCACAGATCGATGCACCCACACAGTTCTTCTTTCATCTGGAGCGGGAAAGCGCAGCACGAAAAACAATCCACTGCCTGCAGACCCCAGCAGGAACAGAGCTGAGGGAGCCCCGGGGAGATCCAGAAGTTCAATGTGGGCTTCTACTCAGATATTTTCACAGTGGAGACTGTGAGGGGAATGAAGGAGACCCAGTGTTTTCTGGAAGCTCTGCCAAGGCTCCCTGCTGAAGATAGCACAGGGCTGGAGAGTGTGCTGACTGTGCAGGAGCTCTCTGACACCTTCCAGGGGCTGACAGGAGGTAAGGCTCCAGGAATCGATGGTCCAATTCTGGCCACTGCTCAGAGCTGATTTACTAGATGTGTACAGTGAGAGCCTGGAGAGAGGAGAGCTGCCCTGAGTTGCAAGTGTGCAGTTATCACTCTGCTACCAAAGAAGGGTGATCTGTGTGAGATCAAAAACTGGCGTCCAGTGTTGTTGCTCTGCACGCACTATAAAATTGTGTCCAAAGCACTGGCCAATTGGCTGAACTCCGTGATGGGAATCATCATCCACCCTGACCAAACCTACTACGTCCCCAACAGGTCAATCTTTAAGAAAATTTAAGAGGTACATTTAAGAGGTGGCGTAGTCAAACCTTATTGTTGCAATAGTAACCAAGTTGCCCCCGTGCCACATAGACAAATCAAAATCTGAAACAAAATGGCTAAAATGGTTTAATAGATCAATTAAAAAAAATATTCAGAGAAAAAAGGCACTTTACAGAGCATTTAAAAGGGACCAAGTACACAGAAATAGTACTTGGAACTGCAAACACAATTCAAAAAGGAAGTTAGAAAGGCCACGAGAGAGATGGAAATGAGCATTGCTAAGGGGGATAAAACCAATTCCAAAAAGTTTTCCCAATATTATAACAGCAAAAGAACATACAAGGAGAAGGTAAAATATCTAAGAGATACAAATGGAAAAAACATAGATGAAGAGAAAAAAATAGCAAATATATTAAATGATTACTTTTCACAAGTTTTTACAAAGGAGGATACGGACAACATGCCCCACATGTCAACCTGTTCCTATCCAGTTTTAAATAACTTTAGCATAACAGAGGCAGAAGTGTTAATGGGACTATGAGCTCTTAAAATAAACAAATCCCCTTGGCCAAATGAGATCCTCCAGCAGTACACAAAGAAATGAAAGAAGTTATTTGCAAACCGATAACCAAGATCATACAACAGTCTCTTGCAGGGGTTGTACCGACAGACTGGAGAATTGCAAACGTAATACCAATCCACAAAAAGGGAGACAAAACTGAACCAGGTAACTACAGACCAATAAGCCTGACTTCTATTATATGTAAACTTGTGGAAACTATAATAAGATCCAAAATGGAAAATTACCTATATGGTAACAGTGTCCTGGGAGACAGCCAGCATGGTTTTAGGAAAGGGAGATCGTGTCTAATTAACCTGCTTGATTTATTTCGAGGATGCAACATAATTGCAAAGCATATGGCATAGTTTATTTAGATTTCCAGAACGCTTTTGACAAAGTCCTGCATAAAAGATTAATTCTCAAACTGAACGCAGTAGGGATTCAAGAAAATGCATGTATATGGATTAGGGAGTGGTTAACATGCAGAAAACAGAAATTACTGATAAGAGGAGAAACCTCAAAATGGAGCGAGGTAACCAGTGAAGTACCACAGGGATCAGTATTAGGTCCTCTGCTCTTCCTAATCTACATTAATGACTTAGATTCTGGTATAGTAAGCAAACTTGTTAAATTTGCAGACAACACAAATTCCATTCTCCTTGTAAATTATATCAATAGAAATATTACATTAAATAATTCACATTGCATATTTGAATGTTTTGTCCATAGACTTATATACATATTTATTTTGTTCATTCAACTGTTCAAACTGAATAAATCAGGAAATGTTCTTCCTATAAAATGTGAAATTCAGGATAGAATGGAGCTGCTCCAGAACCTCCGCTCTGGCTCAATGCTCTGGAGTGCTCCAGCATCCCCAGCTCCAGCTCCAGAGCACAGCTCACAAAACTGGCAAGCTCCACTAAGGCTCCAGGGCTCCATAGCCGGAGCACAGGCAACCCTATTCTGTGTGCATGGAATTTGAACAGATGTATACTTAGCATCCCAAACTGGGACAATAATAATTGGGCACAATAAAAAAAAGAAAAGAAAAATAATAAGATATTCATTTATTTATTAAGTGCTAGATGTCATAATCTGAAATGTTTAGGCTTTACAGGACTTAACATGGTTTTGCTGTAAATTACAGGACTTAATTTACAGCAAAACCATCAAACTAAATAAGGAAGAGGAGCAACTGAAACTGAATATCTCCCCCATGTCAGCTAAGGCTGGTTCTGTTATTCAAGTTTTCAAGAGTGATGTGGTCAACAATATTTCATTTTTAAATGATCTTTTATTTAAACACTGGAACACACTTTCTTTAATGATTATTTCTGCAGGAGAACCAAATGTAGAGTTCATTCAATAAGTTCACTATTGTTGTTTGTTGCACATTTTTCTATACTTTTTAAATTACAAATAATTAAATAAAACTTTAAATCAATGCCACAATATATAAAGGGCAGCAGTGTGGAGTAGTGGTTAGGGCTCTGCACTCTTGACCGGAGGGTTGTGGGTTCAATCCCCAGTGGGGGACACTGCTGCTGTACCCTTGAGCAAGGTACTTTACCTAGATTGCTCCAGTAAAAACCCAACTGTATAAATGGGTAATTGTATGTAAAATAATGTGATATCTGTATAATGTGAAATAATGTATAATGTGATATCTTGTAACAATTGTAAGTCGCCCTGGGTAAGGGCGTCTGCTAAGAAATAAATAATAATAATATAAATAACTAATTATAATGGTAATGTAATCACTCTTATCTCTCCACGTAGTTTAGGATTACTAGATTTCTAGAGTGAAAAACTAAGATGTTTTTTTCTTCAATTGTTAGCAAATCTGAAGCTGTTAAAATAACATTATATAATAACACAATAATAGTTTAAAAATTAAACATCAGTGGTCTACTTAAACTGCTGTAAATTTATGTATTTTTCGCAGGTAGGTTATGGACACTGGGGCAGCAGTGTGGAGTAGTGGTTAGGGCTCTGGACTCTTGACCGGAGGGTCATAGGTTCAATCCCCGGTGGGGACACTGCTGCTGTGCCCTTGAGCAAGGTACTTTACCTAGATTGCTCCAGTAAAAACCCAACTGTATAAATGGGTAATTGTATATAAAAATAATGTGATATCTTGTAACAATTGTAAGTCGCCCTGGATAAGGGCGTCAGCTAAGAAATAAATAATAATAATAATAATAATGGAATAAAATTTCGCGGACATTTTGCAGGCAGCAGTGTGGAGTAGTGGTTAGGGCTCTGGACTTGACCGGAGGGTTGTGGGTTCAATCCAAGGTGGGGGACACTGCTGTTGTACCCTTGAGCAAGGTATTTTACCTAGATTGGTCCAGTAAAAACCCAACTATATAAAGGGTAATTGTATGTAAAATTTATACCCATTTATAGTTGGGTTTTTTACTGGAGCAAGGTCCTTTACCTAGATTGCTCCAGTAAAAACCCAACTGTATAAATGGGTAATTGTATGTAAAAATAATGTGTAAAAAATAATGTAATTGTATGTAAAAAATAATGTGACATTTTGTAACAATTGTAAGTCGCCCTGGATAAGGACGTCTGCTAAGAAATAATTAATAATAATAATAATAATAATAATAAAGGCAAGCATGCAACATCCCTCAGCAGTTGCTGCCGACATTCTCTGTCTGGTGTGGTCTTCCCTATAAGGTAGACTGGGCCAAGTTGAGACAATTTTTGGAAAACACTGCATATAGAACAAATGAGGCCTACAGCAGGCTGAAACTTTGCACCATACATAACTTTGGTTTGTGCTTGTTTTGCAAACAATGTGGATTGACAGTCAAAGTTAAACAAATTTGTTAAAAATATGTTTTAAAAAAAAAAATAACAAGTGTCTCAACTTACTCCATGCACGGGGCAAGTTGAGACAGTATAGAATAAAACACATTTATTAATGGACAATGCTTAAAACAATTATTTAATACATTATAATGCCTGTATAAAATATAACTTAATAACAAGTGTGCAATAAAAAATACATTTAACAAGAATAAAAAACATTTAATGAAACCAGCCAATTCCAGCCATTAAAATATACTAATTACTGTTTAAAAATCTAGTAGTAATTTTTCAGGTGTGGTAAAAATTCATTAATTTAATGAAAGACAAGTAAAATACAAACAAAAACAACAATACTATTGGAAAAGATTAGGCTACTGTCGAGGATATTAATGATGAACTAATTAACGAAGAACCAATTACTTTCTGTATAAAACTTTTCTGGAGACCCATAGGGTCAGCAGGTTCTGTCGTGCCCAAATCAGGAGCCGGAAGGCGATGCGATGCAACCCCGGGGACCAGAGGCCGCCCTGGTGGTTGACATACGTCACCAATGATGTGTTGTCTATTCAGACCAGCACATGTTTTCCGGGCAACACTGGAAGAAAGTGCTGGAGAGCCAGGAAAACAGCCTGCATCTCCAGCATATTTATGTACAGGGCTGTCCAATGGCATGACCAGGCGTTGCAGACTCCTCTGCCTTCCCAGACCTCCCCCCAACCCAAGTTGGAGGCGTCTGTCATCACCACTTGGCGAGTTAGCACCACTCCCATCTGCACACCCCCGCACAGGTGAGAGGGCATCCTCCACCATCGTAAGGCCGCAGAGCATAGAGCATGTATGGGACACTGTCAGCCAATGGTGTCTGTAGGGCTTGGGGTGTAAGTGGAACACATTGAGCTACGCTTGGAGCGGGCACATGCGTAATAGACCCAACTTGATGGCTGATATGGCTGCGGCCATCAGACCCAACAATTTTTGGAACTGCACCAAGGGGACCTTCGATCCCTGTTGGAACAGGGAGAGGCAACCCTGAATAGCTGCAATCTGTCGTCCGACAGGTATGCGTGCATTGTACTGGAGTCCAGCCGGAGCCCCAAGTACGTTGTGCACTGCACTGGTATAAGGCGACTGGTATAAGGCAATTGTTGATGGTCAGGCCCAGCCTCGCCAAATGCTGTGTCACAATCGCTGTGTGGGCCACTGTTCCCTCTTGCGACTGAGCACAAATCAGTTTAGTACTCTGATCCCCTGCAACTGCAAGGGGGCCCGGATAGCGTCCACGTACTTTCAAAATGTACGAGGAGCAAGGGAGAGGCCGAACAGCAGCACTGAGAACTTGTAAACACTACTCTGAAAGGCGATGTGGAGGTACTACCTGTGCTCTGGATGAATGGGAACGTGAAAATACACGTTCCTTAAGTCCACGGTGGTGAACCAGTTGCCCGGCCGGACTGACTGGAGAATGTGACGGTGAGTCAGCATTTGGAACTTCCTTTCCTTCAAGAACTTGTTGATGAATCTTAGGTTTAAGATGGAGCAAAAGCCACCGTCCTTCTTGGGTATTAGAAAATATCTCGAGTAGAACCCCTCTCCGCAGGAGGTGGGGTCTACGAGATGAATGGCTCACTTGCACAGCAAGGCAGCCACTTCCTCTTTGAGTACCGAGACCTGAAGAGGGTCCGACACGGATGTGTGTGTGACTCCTTGGAAGGGGGGAGGTCCCAAATGGAACTGCAGCGCGGGGCCGTGGGCACTGGGACCGTCCTTGTGAAGGTACGTGCCTGGGGGGCCTGCCAATGGCTCGACCTACCCTGTACCGGAGCATGGGGAGGGAGCAATGCATCCACCTGCCGAGATGCTTTACGCTGCCGAAGGGAGTGCTGTAAGATCTCCTCCACAGCCAGACTGAATGTATATCCCGGGGATATTTGCGCTTCCATCAACGCTTCCACGTCAGGTATCCTTGCTTGCGACAGCCATTGCTGTCTGTGAGCTACCACCTGGCTTGCCAGGCTCCGGCCTAGGGCTTGCCCTTGAAGACTGGAGATCTGGAGCAGCGTGCTGGAGAGGAGGCGTAGCTTCGGGGCCACAGGCTCTGGGAGTGGGGTCCCCGTGAGCACACCATCTAAATGTGTGGTGAGAATACCCGCCGTGTTAGCCAGGCAGGTCACCTGCTCTTCCGCTGCATAAGCCCTCTTTAAATGTGTTTCCGTAACCCTAAATTGAGGGTTCGGGCACATAAGGTCCGGAGACCCAGGGGCCGAATCTGGTGTGGACGGTAGCGGGGCTGGGGCCTTTATCGGTGCTGCAGGAGCTTTCTGCCTGAGCCATCTGCTCCTTGAGGTATATGATATCCCTCGCCTGCTTTGAGTGCTTCACCCTTTTCACCTGGGGGGAGGGGGAGCGACTGCGAGGTCTTGGCACAGGATCCTGAGCGCAGGGGATCTCCTGCAAGGGGCTCTGTGAGAGCTGGAAGAGTGGGGATGGGGCCCCGAGGGCTGCTGACGGCTCTGTCATGGGAGACTAAGTGTCTAGCCCCATGGCCCTTCTGAGCCTATTGCGACATACCCTGGGCTGAAAGGCCGCACACAAGTCGCAGAAGTCCTCTCTGTCTATGGTCTCTGGGTTGCTGAGTGGTATATTCGCCTTACAGGATGTGCAGGCGTCGAATGGAACCCTTGTCATGGCTGCCAATTGGCCTGCATGCACCTGACTTCTGTGCGCACCAAGTGCACTGAGCACCGTGAACACCGTGCGCACCGAGTGGATCTAGTGCCACGTGCACCGAGCAACGTGTACTGTGCTCACTGGGGTGCTATCGTACCGAGGGGGTATCCTAACCTAGCCCCGGTGGAAGACGTGCTCCCACACGAGTGAAGGCTGGAATGACAACAATCACTCCTTTAAATCAATACTGCACAAGCAGTCGACTCACGTACCACAGATAGGAAAGCAGCAGCCTGCAACGTGAACACACGCAGGTTGCTGAGGAAGGAAGAAAAAAAAGGCTGACTCAGGAGTCACTGATTCCATGAAAGCAGCAAGCTAGCTTTCAGCCTGAAAGGCAAGGGATCTGCAGTGACACGAAGATCGTTTTCACAATACGCTCAGATACCAACACAGAGGGTCTTACCTTACCGTCTTGAGAGGCAAACAGAGAAATGGCTTTCTCAGTATGACAGTTTTAACCCCTCGGTAGGCAGAACCGAAGGCATCATCCCAGGAAGGGGTCTATCGGCATCTCTGGTATAGAGAGCTCAGAAAATACCTACCAATAGGCAGGCATATCCCATATGTAATGATGTTGGTGGTCATCTTCAAATTGAAAGGGAACAGCTATTATTATAGGTTACAGTAAGCATAGTAAGTATACAGTACAATATGTAATAAAAAATGTCAGGAGAACAAATACACAAAACAGATTTTAAAAACAATGACATTAAATGGACAAGACATACTATGGAATCATGTGTGAGTGCCCTTCATAGTAAAAGCATACAGATAATTAAAACAATATATTTAACTTTAATATTTATTATTATCAGTAGTATTTAATTTTATGGGGTAAGTTGAGACATTCAGTAAGTAAATGTAGTAAATGGCAAACTAGGTTAGTAACACTAAATCAAAAGAAAAAAAAACTTTTTAAACAAACATTTTTGCCAAGGAAAGTGTGTCTTGAAATTCTTCTAAACAGTAAATGTAACACCCGCTCGCTCGGAGGGGCTACAAAACACAGGGTTATATTTTTAATATGTAGCCCGACTACGCCAGTCCATTGTGATAAAGCACAGAACATCAGGTTCTTTTTATTCAGATACAGAGTTTAAAATACGGAGAACAATGTCCCCAAGAAACACACAGTCAAAAGATCCATATAATAAGAATATTTTTATTGGACAGCATGGTTAAAAGGAGCAAGAACACATTGTTAAAATATACAAGTTGTCAATTACAGACTTTCCATCATAAATAAGATTTATCAAAACAGTAATTTTTAAACACCACAATGCCTTATTGCACTTTTAGAAAGTGCGTAGTGCATTTAGGAAAGGTACGGTCCAGTAACCAGTTTTAACCCTTTGTGGTCCTGTTTTGGACCAGGTTCGACATTACAATTTTCCCTTTTCAGTCATATGTCGGACCCTGTCCGACATCATCAAAAAGACGTAAAACACAGGTCTCTAGTCGTTTTTTCTCTGGAAAAAGCCGAGAAAACCAATGGCCGAGTGAGACCGATAGGGGCCGAGAGAAGCCGAAAAAAAGGGGGGCGTATCTGAGCAATACACATAGCCCCGGCACCACAGAGATAACACGGCCATAAACAAACAAGATAGCTGCTTCTGCATCCAGCGCTCAAAGACTATCACGGACATTTGCAGAGCTTTTGGAGATGTTACAGTAATAACATTGGATCTTGGATCGCATTATTGAGGAGTTTGGTGATAAAATGAGTGATCAGGAGATAATTTATCGGTATGCACGACTATGAAGAGGTATGTGAAAAATACAGCGAACAAGGGGTGGGGCGGGGCTGGAGATGCAGTACTGAGTGTCCTGTTGATATGCAGTGACTTTTAAACCTGTTTTACTGTGAAAAAAAATATACTTTTAAACAGCGCGTCTAAAATAAACTGCATGTGTAAAAATAAATTGGACCTGACGCTCCTGAGACGCGCTAAATAAATGGACCGCAAAGGGTTAAAATACAGGATAAAACAAACCATTGTAAAAAAACACAAAACATTTGACACGTTGTCTGTGCAGGAGAGGAAACTTCAGAGCGAGGGAAAATATCTGTATAACAATCTCTTTACTTTCCATACCATAGGCTGTAATCGGCTACCGACAAGCTAAAACTCTTAATTCACTCACATGCATTGTTTAAACCGGCATACTGTACGCCAGCTGAATACTTATCGGCAGGAAAGTTCATGTACAGGCTTGTTTCACTTCCCTCTGTTACTCTCCATTCCAAACACTACGGGCCCTATTTAGCAAATATGTCTGCAGCCGCTTCCGCTCGGGCAAAAATGACTGCGTTAGCGCACAAAAACATGATTTAGAAGTCAAGTCTCATGCGTGGGCTAACTCACATCAAATAGCGAATCATGCGCCCAGCCAATCAAAGCACAGTGGGGGGAGTAAGGTTACAACCAATAAGGATTCAACATTCCCTTTAAGAACAGGATAAATGATTGGAGCCAGGATAGTTTGCATACACATTTGTGATGTAGTTGTTGGCATAACGCACTACTTAGGTCAGAATAGGTCCCCTTACGATTTATGTAGAGGTGCCTATTCTGTGCTGGTGCAATCAATTGTCCCAGGACACCAGTAAACCCATACATCCCAAGAAAACCCTGCTTTGTATTTTGTTTCAGCTCTTTGCCTGCTCCCGTGGTAGTTTCAGCGGTATTTGTAGTCGACCATGTATTTTGCGCACAGTTTAGACCTGGTTTTCACATGTCAATTGAAACGCAAACGCTACACTGTTGGTGGTTTGCTAAATCGCTAATTATGTAAATGAGGACACTCTCCTCTAAAGTACAGCCCATGTCCAGCACTAATGCTGACTTGCCGGGTGAGCACTAAAACATGGTTGCTAAATCACATAGGTGGGCAAAGTCTGTTTGCCCACACGTGCGTCTGATTTTAGTATGCTAACTGTCCGCACAAGAGTTTTTGCGATTGCCTTAGGGGGTTGCGAACGTTGCTAAATTGAGCCCTTCATGTGTTCCCACTCCTGCACAAACAAAACTACAATGAAAGACGGGCACACAGACACAAACCCCTAGGATGACCATCCAGTTTGCAAGAGACATGTGCTATTTATATTCAGGTTCGTAAAACTATAAATTATTCAATTAGTCAATACCCAATAAGGCATAAAAGGTGAAGCTACTAAAAAGTGATGAATCAATTACTAAGTGTTAATCAATAATATATAAAACATGCTCTAATCAAATCAAAGTGTAAAATTATAAAAAATAAAACAAGTGACAAATAAATATGTGAACTTAAACTTCAATTTTTTTTCAACATCCCAATCAGGTAATACCTTAACGACTATGCTTTGTTGTTTATTTTTTAGTAACTTGATGCATTTAAATGTTAGGTTCATGTATTAAGAAAGCGGTATGACTTATTTGCTAATTTATAAAAAAAGATAAATTATGGAAGAACCCTAAGGCCATGCGAGAAAAAAAGAAAAACTCAACATATTGAGGGAATCAAAATCTATATGCCATAAAATAAAGAGATGCTTGCAATTTTAGCACATGGACATGGTGTTATTATATGTTACTGAACTTTAAAGAGATTGCTCAAGAAACCTGGACTGTACAGGAGAAAGAATGACACAGATTTGCTCGATGTAGCTGCTTTCCGGGTCTGGGGAAAAGCCGGAACTCGGAGCTCTTGCCTACAGCACTGCTGTATGAAGCCTCACATTCACTACCGTCGCCTTTTAATAAAGTCTAGAAGCTGGCTTTTCTAGTATAAATTAATGTCCCCACATTATAGAATCATATCTGTTTGACAAAGCAGCTAAAGTTTGGAGTAAGCAAGTTTTACATGGGATTGATCAATAATTAATCTACGTTATATCCCTTTAGGCAATATACAGTTTTTTTTTATTATTTAGTGCATATTGAATATTATTACGAAGTCAGTCAAGTCAGTCGAATGAAATCCAGCAATAGGAAGCAAACCACAGTTCGCAGGATATCAGCACCCCTGTCATAGACGTGAGGAGGACTTGCATGGACACAGTTAGTGATGAACCTAATGATCCTTGTGAACCCGGTCAGACAAACCAGCATAAGAGAGAAAAGAACCTCAACAGGCACAAGCCTGGAGTTAAATGGCCAAGAGCTTGTGAGAAAACTGCATGGGACACAGTAAACACAGATCTCTGCTTTGCATTGGAAAGGTTAAGTGGAACAGTTGAAAAGAAGCTGGATAAATTTGGGGACATCATCTACGCATATGGAAGTGAGAGGTTTGGAGTTGAAAAAAGGAAGGAAAAAGTACAAACTATTCCTGGAAAGTCTAGACGGCAGCAGGAGATTGAACGCTTAGTTAGAGAAAGGAGACAGCTGAGGAAGCAATGGAGAAGAACAGAACAAAGTCAGAAGGAGGGACTCAGTCTCTTACAAAGGGTCATAAAAGATAAGCTTGCAACATTGCCCAGAGCTGAGAGCCTACGGAAATGCTACAAAAAGAAGGAGCATGCGAGAACTAGCTTTTATAAAGACCCATTCAAATTTGTAAAGGAGTTATTCATCAGTGAGAAGAATGGCACACTAAAAGCATCTAAGTTTGAGCTGGAGAGATATTTGGAGGAAACACATACAGATTCAAAAAGGCAGGAGCCTATGTCAATTCTGTCAGACATCCCACCTATCAATCCACCAGAATACCAAATGGAGGACTGTGCACCTAAGTGGAAAGAAGTAGAGCAAGCTGTGAAAAAAGCAAGGGCTTCATCATCTCCAGGGCCTAATGGAGTTCCGTACAGAGTGTACAAGAGTGCTTCAGGAGTTCTACGAATTCTGTGGAAATTGATGAAAGTGGCATGGGAAAAACAGGTTGTACCAAGAGCAAGGCGCCGAGCAGGTGGAGTCTTTATACCTAAAGAAAAAGATTCTACAAGCATCAGTCAGTTTTGTCCTATTTCCCTATTAAACATAGAAGGAAAGATTTTCTTCAGTATTATTACTCAGAGATTGTCAACTTACCTATTAAAGAACTGCTTCATTGACACTTCTATACAAAAAGCGGGTATTCCAAATTCAATCAGCTAAAAAGGAGAGGAAGGAGCTCCATGTGACATTCCTGGATTTGGCTAATGCATATGGTTCAGTGCCACATGAACTACTTTGGGCAGCATTTGATTTTTTCAGTGTACCGATGACAATAACAAATTTAGTGAAAACCTATTTTGGAGATTTGCAATTTAGTTTTTCAACTTCAGAATTCAGCACTACATGGCAATGCCTAGAGGTTGGAATAATGGCAGGATGCACCATTTCTCCACTGGCTTTTACCATGGCAGTGGAAGTAATCATTAGGGCATCAAAATGGGTAGTAGGAGGAGAGCGCTTAGCTTCTGGAATGCGACTACCACCAATTCGAGCATACATGGATGACATGACAACCATGACTACAAAAGTAGCCTGCACTAATCGGTTATTGGGCAAATTAACCAATAACATTGAATGGGCACGAATGCAATTCAAGCCCACTAAATCAAGGAGCATCTCTATAATTAAAGGTAAAGTAGTAGATAAAACATTCTTCATTAATGGTGAGGCAATACCAACAGTGTCTGAGAAGCCAGTGAAGAGTCTTGGGAGATGGTACGACGGGGATCTAAAGGACACAGTTCATGTGGGAGAAGTTAGACAACAAGCAGTGGAAGGGTTGAAGAGCATAGACAGCAGCGCTCTACCAGGCAAACTAAAACTCTGGTGCTTTCAGTTTGGTCTACTGCCGAGCGCCAAGGTCAGACTGGAAATGACATTAGTAGAGTCACGCGACAAATGCGTAAGGGAGGCAGCACCTGTGTTGAAAACTGGAAGAAAGTGGGCGGCAAAGAAAGCTGTGGAAGATGCAAAGGCTGCCCTTCGAATTGGTGATATCATGGGGCAAGTTCAGCATGGAAGAGGGGGTCTTGGTTTCAGTTCAGCTCCTCCTACATGGCACAAGGCAGCCCCAGCTCAAAGGAGGAAGCTGGTAGTCAACGAGGTGCAAAAGCAGGAGGAGAGGATGAGGTGTATAAAGGCCATTTCCCAGGCCAAGCAGGGAGAATGGATGAGATGGGAGAGTGTGGAACAACGCAAGATTGGCTGGCAAGACCTATGGTCAATGGAACAGAGCAGGATCAGTTTCCTCATCAGGTCAACATATGATGTTCTCCCATCACCACAGAACCTAAACCTCTGGATAGGAGAGGATCCCTCATGTCCTTTGTGTTCATCACCTGCAACATTAAGGCACATTTTGACAGGATGTAAGGTGGCTCTTAGCCAAGGATGGTTTACTTGGCGCCATGACCAGGTGCTGCGATGTTTGGCCTTAGCATTGGAAGACAAGCGTAACATGACCAATAAGTTGCCACCTGTTCCATCAAAACATTACACACAAAAGACAACATTCCTCCACCCAGGAAAGCAACCACCAAGAAAAGGTGTTAAAACCAATCCTCGCCCAGAACAACTGGAAGCTGCTAGAGACTGGAAAATGCTGGCAGATGTTGGTCAACGGCTTATTTTTCCACCTGAGACTGCCACCACTAACCTTCGACCAGATATTGTCTTGTGGTCTGGATCAGCACGCCTTGTTCACCTGGTAGAGTTAACAGTGCCATGGGAGGATGCTGTAGATGAGGCATATGAGAGGAAGAAACTGCGGTATGCTCAACTAGCCACTGAAGCGGAACAGCGAGGATGGAGAGTACGGGTTTACCCAGTGGAGGTGGGTTGTCGAGGATTTGTGGCACACTCTACAACCCGGTTTCTCAGAGACGTTGGATTCAGTGGCCAAGAGTTGCGTCACACAGTGAAGAACTTATCTGAAGCAGCAAAGAGGAGCAGCAACTGGCTGTGGTTGAGACGAAAACATTCTGGCTGGGGATCTCAAGCACAATAGAAAGAAAGAAACACTGATGTACAGGTAAGTAAGCTGAGATGAGTTGAGTGGGGGACGGAGGGGGGTGATGCTGGGACACCAGAATCACTGTCGAGCCCTCTTGAGGTGTCATGGGCTAGTTGACGAAACACCAAGGATGGAAGGTGCACACTTGAAGACCCCAGAGATGTACCCTACTTAGCTCAATCCAGACGGTTGTCATGCTGATGCGCTAGGGAGGCCGCACTATGGTTGATCCTCGGAGCCAGCATCGCAGCCGTTGTGTGTGCTGATGCGCCAGGGAGGCAAAATAAGCTGATCCCTGGAGCCAGCATTACACTTCAGCCATTAACATCAGACAGAAGGATATCTACATCATCATATGGAAGGAAACGTAAATGGATGGAGACACATATGGATCACATTAGTTTACTGTAAAGCTACGTCTTAGTTGGTGCTTATCTTGGCGAGAGCCGAGTTCAAATCAGCATGAAGATTTAACATCTACTCTCCTGTAATGGAAATCATATACTACGTTTACTGTAATGGTGACTGCCAAGACCAGTATTGCAGTTTTTTGGGTTAGGATTTAGCATTGCTAAAAAGCTGAATGTCTGACCCTGTCAAAGGGAGCCTCTTATCAAACACTAGTGAAGTACCATTACAACACAACCTATCAAAAAACACCTGTGAAGACCCCTTACATTATAATGTAAAAATATAACAACAAACATCAATTTATATATTACATAGTTTATTTGCTATAGAATTCAAATGATCATACATTTACATACACAAATATGGTACATTAGTTTTTGTTCAAAGATATTTAATGTACTATCGCTGTCTTCTAAACAATTATATAATACCTTTTCATACACAAAATCCCAACAGGGAAGAAAGACAGCATGACTACAGAAACAGAGCACACTCTGGAAGTGTGAAGAGCAAAAGAAACAGGCTTTCTACACAACCACTACGGGAACCATTCCAAACTGTTTAAATGGATACACATTCATTTTCAATGGAATCTTCTTTCTATTAAACCCTTTCAGGTTTGAAATGTGTGTTTTGGTTGTATTTGGCCTAGCCTCAGATAACTCTTCCAGGGGATCATTAGTACTCTGTGTTCATACACAGAACTGCTCTCCACTGTTCTGTGCTGTGGCTTTTATTATTACACTTTCTTTCTCTTTTGTTGCTATGCCCGTTAAGCCATTCAGACCAAAATGAGTTTGTTTTTCAAGGGTAAAATAAAAACTAGGTTAAAAAAATATATATTAATCTGAATTAGGTCACAAAGAGTGTGTAGATTCCACCCATTCAAGCATGATATATATATATATATATAAATTACAAACAAATAATTACTGTGTATATTGTAAAAAATGAGAAATTCAGTTGCTTTCAGTTTCCATTAACATTTTGCTTCCTGGTCCCATTTTTCTGATACTGCATATACATGAATTGCCCTGCAATATGAAACAGAAGGTCAATTATACACCTGAAGAAAACCACAGCAGTGAACTTTATACCTCTAACATTTCTTATGGAATGATGGGTTAGTCTGAATGGTCTACGCATTCACTTTATCAGAAAAATGAATATATTGTGTCTACCGCTATGGACAAAAGTTTTGCATCACCCTATAGAATTAACTCATATTCCTTCATAAAATCGAATGAAACCTGCTGAATAATGTTTCCATATTGAATTACACACCACTTTGTAGTTCCTTCATACTTAATGAAAAACTAACAATTTAAAATGCCACAGTTAGAAATCTAACATGAAATATTGTACTACTATTATGGCTTCTGGTAGACTTTTGCAATATAATTTTGTAGTTTCTTTGATTACATGATGTTAAATAAAATATCTAAATTATGTTCATATAGTTTATTTTTTTAAATGATGTCTCAGTCCTGAAATTCTAGGTAATGCAAAACTTTTGGCCATAGCTTATAAGTGGAGTTCACATTTTACATTTCAGATCAAACGACAAGAAATATCAGCATTCAACTATAATTAGAAAAGGATTCAGTATCATCAGCCAATCAGCTTCCAGTTCTAGCGGGCTTATAATAGACAGTAGATGCCGCTGGAATCACCACATCAATGGTGAACCAAACTTAAAATCAATATAGAAAGCTCAGTTCATATCTATTGAACAGCAAATACTAAACAAAGAAACAATTGGTCCAAATGTATTTTATTATCCATCAAATCCAGCGGGACACAAAACTCCAGTCGTGGTCAACTACCAGACGGTACAGCATTCATCGACAGGCACTATCGCTTAAATATACCTTGACTTTATTCTGTAAAATTATCAGATTTCTGCACAGTAAATATATATTACAGTAAATATTTATTTATTTGAAGATGTATACAAATAATTAAAAACAGTTTTTCATTTTGTAAAAAAAAATAGCAAAATGTGTTATGCTGCTATTTGGGATTTCGCCCAGTGATGTATATATTCTTATGATAAGCATGTTTTTTTTGGTTTTTTTTAGAATCAATGTGAATAGGATTTGTCTTACCCAAAAGAGTGAGCAGTTTAGAAGTCATAATAATCTGGTGACCTCAGAGAGAAAGCTTGTGCTAGCTTCTTGAACAGCCCTGTCTTCAAGGCCTGAAAACAAGAGGAACAGAATCAAAATTACACTGGGAAACAACTTTCAACACAGTTCTATTGAGGCTATAGATAAACAAGAACTCTGGGAGCAAAGATACTAAAGGAAACTCTAGATTGTGTTTTATAGTTTAGGAAGAACTGTGAGTGGTCGTGTGGATTGGTTTAGTATCCCTCAGCAGAACACGTTCTGTAGGGTGTAGTTAAGAGACACCTCCATCACATGATAGCTTAGGAGTGGAATTCATTAAAGACACACAAACTCTTTCATTTTGTCATTTTGTACAGTACTTGTATTCCATTAAACACTTATACAAGTTTATATGAGCAGCTTTATATGCATCTTATAACTGAAGTGTGTCTTATCTAACACGCTCTGGTATTCTCTCTTGTGAATGTATTAAATACATGAAGGGAGTACTTATTCCAACAGTCATATTATTTAGTGTTATCAATAACAAGGCATGGCAGATTCTCAATATGTTGAAAAGGTTTTGGTAATGTGTTAGTTCAACCTTGTTAGGTTGCAATCCGTCTTCTATTTATATTCCTGAAGCCATGTTTGCGTCTCTGAAGATCTAACTGTTTACTTTTACTTACCACAATAATGAGTATTGGGATAATGAGGATGGCCAGGCCACACAGTACAATGATGGCAACAGCAAACCCAGGGAAGGGTCTGGGAGTGGGTGGCGCTGAAGATAAAAAGGAAAAAAAAACAATCAATTTGAAACAAATACGCATGCATGTCTCGCATCTCAGATTTGGGGTTTTTCACTTCTGTGTGCTAAATAAGTTTCGAATGTGCAGTTTTAAAGGACACACATGATAAAGCAAACATTTATTTTAAGAAATTGTATCTGCTAGATTAAATAAATATATTTGTGCATGTGTAGTTTTGTAGTTTTTTTTGGTTTTGTAGTTTTTTCGGAGAGGTAAATTATGCCCTCCCCTTCAACACCTTCTTTCCTGTTATTAACCAGTCAGTTTCATCTCTAAATAAGTGACATGCTTTACAGCCAGTTACATGCTTTTACCCAGAAGACACTGCTGAGGTGAAATGACAAAGGAAGTGAAATATGTAACTGACCCCTGATAAAAAGGCATGTAAACTGAGAACCTAAAATCATGTATTTCTAATGAATGGAAAGTTACAATAGAATGACATAGAATATGATTTTTTTCACAAGGCCTAATTTAAGTGAATCCTAAGCAGGGTCTTATTAGAGCATGCATGTAGAAGTCTTTTTGGAAATGAGTTTGCACACCCTGTATAGATATTTCTGAATGAACACAGTATAGTACCTGGCGGGTTAATGGAAGTGGAGTCTATTTTCAAGCCTTCTGTTTCCAGAGAGGGGATCCCATTAAGTAGGATCTGAGACACCCTGCTTGGTGAGGTAGATCCTGGGGAGAAGGTCACCTCTGTACTGGCAACAACCGAGCCTTTCCTGTGGAGAGAGGGGGGCATCATGAATATCACACACTATCATACCTCCTGGACTTATAGCAAAAATATATCAGTGTGATGAGTCAAAGGGATTTCGGTCTGTAATTCAGCCTCCCGACAGTAGAAGGCAGCAAACCAACTCGGGACTTCCCTTACCAAGGTCTCGTGACCATGACAAAAGTCATCTTTATGAGGGGCGGCACCTTGGTGAGGGGTGGAAGTGCGAGTATGTAAATTCCAGCCACTGGAGTCAAGTGAGTTGTAAGGACACTTGTCAGTTGGGGATTGGTGTTCCACTGACTACAGGGGCGGGGCTTTGCATACTAAAGGGAACGTGCTACTGTGTTCGGGGTTGGTCCTAAAAAGCATAGGCGGGGTGAATGGGTCGGAGGGAGAGAGGAAGCATTGGCAGGTGGTAATTGTTTGTTTGCTATCACAGAGCGGAAAATTCATTAACCTTTTCTTTTTTTCTGTTTTATCCCTTTTTAAGTCCAGGGATTTTGTGAAGAGGAATAAGGAGTTTCCATACCCTTCTTTTTATCATTATTCCAGCACCCCCTCCCTCACGCCATTTTTTAATTTGTTTTGTTTTATTTATTTTTTTATCGTGTAACAAATAATATTAAAATTTATTTTGGTTACACGTAAATTACTGTCTGGACAATTCATTATTACTCACATGCCTCACAATCAGACAAAACCATATGGAGGAGTGTATACTGATCTGGATTAGAACCCATCAGTACACACGACTTCTAGTTGAAGATCATTTGTACAGAGATCAAGGATGATCTGCCCACTTATATATATACATATACATACTGAGTATTGCAGAGGAAAAGGGAGCAGAAAGAACTAAGTACATTAAAGTACTATACATTAAAAAAATACTTACGTGAGTTTCGTTACATAGACTTCTGAAAATCCTTTCTCATTCCCAAAAAGCTTCTTTATCTGTGAGAGATTGAAGAACACACTTGTTAAAACTGTGTTCACAGCTCTTTGATTAGTGTATTGTTATTGTCACTGTACAGTAACCCCACTTAAGCAGTGCAATCCTGAATCTCCCACAGAGTCCAGTTACTCACCGAGGTTGTGACTTGTGTGCTGAGCTCTTTAAACTCTGTGGAGCCTCTGTTAGATAGGCCATCAGAGAAGTCTTTGTTCAGTATTCTCAAACTAAACGGGAACATCTGAAATTGTGCTTGATTTTCTGTTGGGTCCAAAGAAAATACAATTAGCAAATGCTTGAAAAAAAAAAAAAAACAGAACACCAAGATAAGATATAGTGTATATTTGGTTCGATGCATTATTGTTGATGTTGCTGTTGGATGTTGATGCTCTGTAGTCTTATACAACCAGTAGATCCCAATTATATTCCAGTCTGAAAGCAGTAAGACTTAGTGGCCATGGACTCCATGATGTTGACTGTAGATGTAAGCCTCCTGTCCCTGTTAACATACCATTGACTTTCAGGGTGCCTCTCACATAGCGTACAGGACTTGTGCTTGCAAGGATACCATCAATTATCTTGGTTGGGTTCACAATTATGGGCGTGCTGAATTGATATTCCACCTTGGTCTGGATCCAATTATCAGAGTTGCTGTGAAAAAAGTTATTAATTCATATTTTTTTGCACATCTACACATAGAATTAATAAAGCATTAGAATTTGAAACCATTATTTTCTACACAGATTACCAGTCTTGTTTCTGTTCAGTACTGACCTCAGAATAAATTCATTAGACAAGTAACACTTTAGTTTAAGATCGGTTAAATAATCGATGATGCCTTTATACGTGTGTGTTTAAAAGATGTTATTATTAAAAGCAGGAGATCACAATATACTGTTATAAGAACATTTACTAAATCTTACTTTATAACATGATATGAAGCTTTACAATAGTACTGTCATTGAAATGTTCTGATAATAAACTGTAACTCCTTGTTAAAAATCGTCAAATCCTTTAATAACACATTTACAGATGTGTATAGTTCCAGAAATAAATTGTTAAAATAACACAACAAGCCAACAAATGTATTCATTTGAGAGCAAGTACAATAGTTACTGTAATGAGTCTGTTTTATAAAATATCTGACTTGAAATACCTAACCCTACTTTCAGTCCCCAAAGCATTATTAAGCACAGTTGGGTGTACAGAATTTCTGATTTTATAAGCAGCATATCGATATTAAACAGAACATACTGTAGCTTTTTGAAAAGTCACTTACCTGAAGTTTGCAAAGGCTGAATTCACCATTGTTTGACCATAATATGTTTCAAGGATAGGTTTCAACTGAAAATATAGTAAAAAAAAGAAAATAGTCATTTCTATATCATAAATGAGCCAGAAAACACAAAAATGCATATTATTATTATTATTATTATTATTATTATTATATTTTGGATTTTATTTGAGTAGTAATTGCAGTAACTTTAAAACATATAAGTGTGTTGACAAGACTTCTTTACCAATGTTCATGTAATTATAGTAGTTGTATTAGTTCTCACCCAATTATTGATTTTATCATTAAGTTGAATTGATTCTGCAGATATGCTACTGGACAGTCCTGGTGTAAAGCCGTCTGTAAGGAGAAATTCTGTAACAATCCTGAGTGGAGGCAGTGTATTCACACTAGCAGCTGTAAAACAAAGACAAAAAACACAAAGAAAGAAAGACAAATTAACCAAAGCAATGGGTGATGTAATCTGTGCCACATTGGTGTTGATATAACTCATTGGTGAGCCATATTCTGCATGTTTACAAAGCTGCAAAGAGGAGCAGGTTTTAGTACCATTAAGAGAGATTTTACCAAACACACTTTTATTGTGAATTCTACACTGCTAAGATGTAACACGTAAAAGACATGAAAATGAATCTGCTTGAATAAATTCCACTTACTGTTCGATGTAATGCTTGTTTTGTCCAATACTAGGTCTCCCAGATTTCCTGATCCAGTCACTGCTGTGTAGAGAGCTCTGACGATGTCGGTATTGCTTGGGGTCGTGGAATTGGCTTTGAATTCCAGATCTACTTCTGGGATGACTGATCCCGGCCTGGAAAGGATCGAAAGATTGTAAGGGGTTTATGAATTAAATATAATAAATAAATATTGGCTAATTCAAAAACAATATGAAAGTATACAGTCTCATTTGTTATTCATTCTATTAACATACAAGGGTTGATGACATTATTGGGATCATCAATTAAACTAACCTTAACTCTAACCTTAACCTTAACCCTAACCATACCCCTAACCCTAACCTATGCGAACTGCAATTCATAATCTGAATACATTTTCACAGAGAATATCGAGAATAAAATATACAATCAAATTAAACTACACAATTGGTTTCTTACTTAATATCTAATGCACAGTATATATATATAACATAGGAACACATTAAGTAGGATATATGAGGAGCTGTAGTAAGCAGAGTAAGCAGAACACTAATACCAAATGTAAATGAGGTGTACTAGCATCGGAAAATTACCACTGTTCATTTTTATAAGAGCTTATATAAGCTTGAACAAGAAGGTTTCAAACCCTTATTAAATAATATGCATTAAGTGTGACACTATATCCTGGCTAATGTAATACAAGCATGAAGGACATAAAAAGAAGAGGTTTTCTAGAGTGTAACTCATACTGTATTAAACAGATCTGCAAGCAAATATCAAGAAAAAAGGGGACAAATCAGAGCAAGTAGATTATCGCAGTCTCTAACTTCACAGGACTAACTGAATCCTCTTAATGTGGATCTGCAAGGGTCTGATTTAGTGTGCTGCAATCACTACTAAACTTGATCTAGTTTAACTGATGACCCCAATGAGCTCATGAACTTTAGGTACAGGATCATCAACGGTACTTATGTTAGTCCAAGCAAGTGGATCAAACTCACTTAATCACCCTGTCAGGCACATCAAGTGCACTACATCTGGTACGCTGCAATGACCTGAAGAATTTACATGTAAACTGCATGGGCATTTTCAGAGAGGCCAAAATATTTTAGGGGGATCTGTATAATGATTGCACTGACTATCTGAAAAACCTGCTGTTCAGCATACAGTACTGTAAACATGTTTCTTTAAAAATGTACTGTTGGTAGAATTAAATACATTTAGTTTTAATTGAATTGAATTTTCATTTGTTTTTGTGCTTAAATGTGTTTAAAGGCATACAGAAGTATCAGAAGTTTGATGAAACAGACCCGTTAAATAATAAAACTATACTTTATACTGAGTAGTGTGTTTACTTCTGGTTCTGCCTGAAGGCTTCAGGCTCCTACTTGTTGTCACGGTCAGGATATTTTCAGGATATTCCTCTTGATATAAAACTATTTTGTATTTCAATAAAATAATACATTGAAAATGTGTGTGACACAACATAGTACACAACTGGTAATACTGGAGAACATGTTATATTGTAATAGTTCAATGATTGAAAGGCCAGTAACCTGTTTGTTATATTCAAATACAACATGAAGCAGCTCTTACCTGAAACTTCTAACCAGTGCTCTGAGGAAATCAGGATACTGCCCTATGTAAACTTTATATAGCTGGAAAAGATCAGAAATTACATTTGCGTTCATTCCGAAGTCAATATATTGTACCAGAACATTCAAAGAGTACTGATAGAAATATGCAGATTTGTATGTTACTTTCCAGTTTGCGTGGTAACATATCAGCAGTTTTGACATGTATGCACTCTTTATGTGATATGGTATTGGTGCATGCATACGTTTTGTATGTTCTAGATTAACATCAATGCCATGCAGTTTAATTTTTTATTAAGACTGTTTTAGCTGTACAGCTGATAAGATTTTGTGTTGTTTGAATGAAACACATAATATATTATGACTTCCAAAAACATTGATGCTAAATTTAAAACTAATACTGGGATACAATTAATATTACCGCGACCCTGTAAAGGAGTAAGCGGTTAATGATAATGGATGGATGGATGGATAATTAATATTGCATATCAAAAGAAATAATGTATTCAAAAGTGAAATAATACATCGGATGTTCCGTATTTAAAAAATAAAATCAAATACAGACTTACATCTCTGCTAACTTTATCACTTAAGTCTTTGAAATCCTGTGAATCCTCATCTCTCAGGGTTTCTTTGAAGTCCATTATCATTCTGAATGAAATTGGCATGAATTGAGGACCATTGGGATCAAAAGGAGTTGTAGTGGTTACAGTGGGGGCTGCATTGGTTATGGTTGTAGTGGGGGTTGCAGTGGTTGTGGATGTAGTGGGGGCTGCAGTGGTTGTGGTTGTAGTGGGAGCTGCAGTGGTTATTGTAGTAGTAGGGGCTGCAGTGGTTGTGGTTGTAGTGGGGGTTGTAGTTGTTTTGGTTGTAGTGGGGGCTGCAGTGGTTGTGGTTGTAGTTGGGGCTGCAGTGGTTGTAGTTGGGACAAAAGTGGTTGTGGTTGTAGTGGGGCCTGCAGTAGTTGTACTTGGGTCTGCAGTGGTTGTACTGGGGGCTGTAGTGGTTGTGGCTGTAGTGGGAGCTGCAGTGGTTGTAGTTGGGTCTGTAGTGATTGTGGTTGTAGTGGTAGCTGTTGTGGTTGTGGTTGTAGTTGTAGGGTCTGCAGTGATTGTGGTTGTAGTGGGCGCTGCAGTGGTTGTACTTGGGTCTGCAGTGGTTGTAGTGGGGGCTATAGTGGTTGTGTCTGTAGTGGGAGCGGCAGTTGTTGTAGTAGGGTCTGTAGTGGTTGTGGTTGTAAGGGGAGCTGTTGTGGTTGTAGTTGTATGGTCAGCAGTGGTTGTGGTTGTAGTGGGCGCTGCAGTGGTTGTTGTGGGAGCTACAGTGGTTGTAGTAGGTTCTACAGTGGTTGTGGTAGTAGTTGTAGAGTCTGCAGTGGTTGCAGTGGGAGCTACAGTGGTTGTGCTGGGGTCTGCAGTGGTTGTAGTTGGGGCAGTAGTGGTTGTGGTTGTAGTGGGAGCTGCAGTGGTTATTGTAGTAGTAGGGGCTGCAGTGGTTGTAGTTGTAGTAGGGGCTGCAGTGGTTGTGGTTGTAGTGGGGGTGGCTGTGGTTGTGGTTGTAGTTGGGGCCGCAGTGGTTGTAGTTGTCGTTAGGGCTACAGTGGCTGAGGTTGTAATTGCTGCTGCAGAAGTTGTGGTTGTAGTGGGGGTTGCAGTGGTTGTGGCTGTAGCTGGTGCTACAGTGGTTATAGTTGGGGTGGCTGTAGTTGTATTAGGGGCTAAATTGGTTATGGTTGTAGTAGGGGCTGCAGTGCTTGTAGTTGTCATTGGGGCTACAGTGGCTGTGGTTATAATTGGTACTGCAGACGTTGTGGTTGTAGTTGGGGCTGCAATGGTTATGCTTGTAGTTGGGGCTGCAGTAGTTGTAGTTGAGGTGGTTGTGGTTGTAGTAGGTTCTGCAGTGGTTATGGTTGTAGTGGGGGCTGTCATGGTTGTGGCTGTAGTGGGAGCTGTTGTGGTTGTAGTTGTAGGGTCTGCAGTGGTTGTGGTTGTTGTGGGTGCTGCAGTGGTTGTGGTTGTGGGAGCTACAGTGGTTGTAGTGGGAGCTACAGTGGTTGTACTGGGGTCTGCAGTGGTTGTGGCTGTAGTGGGAGCTACAGTGGTTGTAGTGGGAGCTGCAGTGGTTGTAGTAGGGTCTGCAGTGGTTGTGGTTGTAGTGGGAGCTGCAGTGGTTGTACTTGGGTCTGCAGTGGTTGTAGTGGGGGCTGTAGTGGTTGTGGTTGTAGTGGGAGCTACAGTGGTAGTAGTAGGGTCTGTAGTGATTGTGGTTGTAGTGGGAGCAACAGTGGTTGTAGTGGGGGTTGCAGTGGTTGTAGTAGGTTCTGCAGTGGTTATGGTTGTAGTGGGGGCTGTCGTGGTTGTGGCTGTAGTGGGAGCTGTTGTGGTTGTAGTTGTAGGGTCTGCAGTGGTTGTGGTTGTTGTGGGTTCTGCAGTGGTTGTGGTTGTGGGAGCTACAGTGGTTGTAGTGGGAGCTACAGTGGTTGTAGTGGGTTCTGCAGTGGTTGTGATAGTAGTTTTAGAGTCTGCAGTGGTTGCAGTGGGAGCTACAGTGGTTGTACTGGGGTCTGCAGTGGTTGTAGTTGGGGCAGTAGTGGTTGTGGCTGTAATGGGAGTTGCAGTGGTAGTAGTAGGGTCTGTAGTGATTGTGGTTGTAGTGGGAGCTACAGTGGTTGTAGTGGGGGTTGCAGTGGTTGTAGTAGGTTCTGCAGTGGTTATGGTTGTAGTGGGGGCTGTCGTGGTTGTGGCTGTAGTGGGAGCTGTTGTGGTTGTAGTTGTAGGGTCTGCAGTGGTTGTGGTTGTTGTGGGTGCTGCAGTGGTTGTGGTTGTGGGAGCTACAGTGGTTGTAGTGGGAGCTACAGTGGTTGTACTGGGGTCTGCAGTGGTTGTGGCTGTAGTGGGAGCTACAGTGGTTGTAGTGGGAGCTGCAGTGGTTGTAGTTGTAGGGTCTGCAGTTGTTGTGGTTGTAGTGGGAGCTACAGTGGTTGTAGTGGGAGCTGCAGTGGTTGTAGTAGGGTCTGCAGTGGTTGTGGTTGTAGTGGGAGCTGCAGTGGTTGTACTTGGGTCTGCAGTGGTTGTAGTGGGGGCTGTAGTGGTTGTGGTTGTAGTGGGAGCTACAGTGGTAGTAGTAGGGTCTGTAGTGATTGTGGTTGTAGTGGGAGCAACAGTGGTTGTAGTGGGAGCTGCAGTGGTTGTAGTGGGTTCTGCAGTGGTTATGGTTGTAGTGGGAGCTGCAGTGGTTGTGGTAGTAGTTGTAGAGTCTGCAGTGGTTGCAGTGGGAGCTACAGTGGTTGTACTTGGGTCTGCAGTGGTTGTAGCGGGGGCAGTAGTGGTTGTGACTGTAGTGGGAGCTGTTATGGTTGTAGTTGTAGGGTCTGCAGTTGTTGTGGTTGTAGTGGGAGCTAAAATGGTTGTACTGGGGTCTGCAGTGGTTGTAGTGGGGGCTGTCGTGGTTGTGGCTGTAGTGGGAGCTGTTGGGTTTGTAGTTGTAGGGTCTTCAGTGGTTGTGGTTGTTGTGGGCCCTGCAGTGGTTGTGGTTGTGGGAGCTACAGTGGTTGTAGTGGGAGCTACAGTGGTTGTAGTGGGTTCTGCAGTGGTTGTGATAGTAGTTTTAGAGTCTGCAGTGGTTGCAGTGGGAGCTACAGTGGTTGTACTGGGGTCTGCAGTGGTTGTAGTTGGGGCAGTGGTGGTTGTGGCTGTAGTGGGAGTTGCAGTGGTAGTAGTAGGGTCTGTAGTGATTGTGGTTGTAGTGGGAGCTACAGTGGTTGTAGTGGGAGCTGCAGTGGTTGTAGTAGGTTCTGCAGTGGTTATGGTTGTAGTGGGGGCTGTCGTGGTTGTGGCTGTAGTGGGAGCTGTTGTGGTTGTAGTTGTAGGGTCTGCAGTGGTTGTGGTTGTTGTGGGTGCTGCAGTCGTTGTGGTTGTGGGAGCTACAGTGGTTGTAGTGGGAGCTACAGTGGTTGTACTGGGGTCTGCAGTGGTTGTGGTTGTAGTGGGAGCTACAGTGGTTGTACTGGGGTCTGCAGTGGTTGTGGCTGTAGTGGGAGCTACAGTGGTTGTAGTGGGAGCTGCAGTGGTTGTAGTAGGGTCTGCAGTGGTTGTGGTTGTAGTGGGAGCTGCAGTGGTTGTACTTCGGTCTGCAGTGGTTGTAGTGGGGGCTGTAGTGGTTGTGGTTGTAGTGGGAGCTACAGTGGTAGTAGTAGGGTCTGTAGTGATTGTGGTTGTAGTGGGAGCAACAGTGGTTGTAGTGGGAGCTGCAGTGGTTGTAGTGGGTTCTGCAGTGGTTATGGTTGTAGTGGGAGCTGCAGTGGTTGTGGTAGTAGTTGTAGAGTCTGCAGTGGTTGCAGTGGGAGCTACAGTGGTTGTACTTGGGTCTGCAGTGGTTGTAGCGGGGGCAGTAGTGGTTGTGACTGTAGTGGGAGCTGTTATGGTTGTAGTTGTAGGGTCTGCAGTTGTTGTGGTTGTAGTGGGAGCTAAAGTGGTTGTACTGGGGTCTGCAGTGGTTGTAGTGGGGGCTGTCGTGGTTGTGGCTGTAGTGGGAGCTGTTGGGTTTGTAGTTGTAGGGTCTTCAGTGGTTGTGGTTGTTGTGGGCCTTGCAGTGGTTGTGGTTGTGGGAGATACAGTGGTTGTAGTGGGAGCTGCAGTGCTTGTAGTAGGTTCTGCAGTGGTTGTGGTTGTGGGAGCTACAGTGGTTGTAGTGGGAGCTACAGTGGTTGTAGTGGGTTCTGCAGTGGTTGTGATAGTAGTTTTAGAGTCTGCAGTGGTTGCAGTGGGAGCTACAGTGGTTGTACTGGGGTCTGCAGTGGTTGTAGTTGGGGCAGTAGTGGTTGTGGCTGTAGTGGGAGTTGCAGTGGTAGTAGTAGGGTCTGTAGTGATTGTGGTTGTAGTGGGAGCTACAGTGGTTGTAGTGGGAGCTGCAGTGGTTGTAGTAGGTTCTGCAGTGGTTATGGTTGTAGTGGGGGCTGTCGTGGTTGTGGCTGTAGTGGGAGCTGTTGTGGTTGTAGTTGTAGGGTCTGCAGTGGTTGTGGTTGTTGTGGGTGCTGCAGTGGTTGTGGTTGTGGGAGCTACAGTGGTTGTAGTGGGAGCTACAGTGGTTGTACTGGGGTCTGCAGTGGTTGTGGCTGTAGTGGGAGCTACAGCGGTTGTAGTGGGAGCTGCAGTGGTTGTAGTAGGGTCTGCAGTTGTTGTGGTTGTAGTGGGAGCTGCAGTGGTTGTACTTGGGTCTGCAGTGGTTGTAGTGGGGGCTGTAGTGGTTGTGGTTGTAGTGGGAGCTACAGTGGTAGTAGTAGGGTCTGTAGTGATTGTGGTTGTAGTGGGAGCAACAGTGGTTGTAGTGGGAGCTGCAGTGGTTGTAGTGGGTTCTGCAGTGGTTATGGTTGTAGTGGGAGCTGCAGTGGTTGTGGTAGTAGTTGTAGAGTCTGCAGTGGTTGCAGTGGGAGCTACAGTGGTTGTACTTGGCTCTGCAGTGGTTGTAGCGGGGGCAGTAGTGGTTGTGACTGTAGTGGGAGCTGTTATGGTTGTAGTTGTAGGGTCTGCAGTTGTTGTGGTTGTAGTGGGAGCTAAAGTGGTTGTACTGGGGTCTGCAGTGGTTGTAGTGGGGGCTGTCGTGGTTGTGGCTGTAGTGGGAGCTGTTGGGTTTGTAGTTGTAGGGTCTTCAGTGGTTGTGGTTGTTGTGGGCCCTGCAGTGGTTGTGGTTGTGGGAGATACAGTGGTTGTAGTGGGAGCTGCAGTGCTTGTAGTAGGTTCTGCAGTGGTTGTGGTTGTGGGAGCTACAGTGGTTGTAGTGGGAGCTACAGTGGTTGTAGTGGGTTCTGCAGTGGTTGTGATAGTAGTTTTAGAGTCTGCAGTGGTTGCAGTGGGAGCTACAGTGGTTGTACTGGGGTCTGCAGTGGTTGTAGTTGGGGCAGTAGTGGTTGTGGCTGTAGTGGGAGTTGCAGTGGTAGTAGTAGGGTCTGTAGTGATTGTGGTTGTAGTGGGAGCTACAGTGGTTGTAGTGGGAGCTGCAGTGGTTGTAGTAGGTTCTGCAGTGGTTATGGTTGTAGTGGGGGCTGTCGTGGTTGTGGCTGTAGTGGGAGCTGTTGTGGTTGTAGTTGTAGGGTCTGCAGTGGTTGTGGTTGTAGTGGGAGCTGCAGTGGTTGTACTTGGGTCTGCAGTGGTTGTAGTGGGTTCTGCAGTGGTTATGGTTGTAGTGGGAGCTGCAGTGGTTGTGGTAGTAGTTGTAGAGTCTGCAGTGGTTGCAGTGGGAGCTACAGTGGTTGTACTTGGCTCTGCAGTGGTTGTAGCGGGGGCAGTAGTGGTTGTGACTGTAGTGGGAGCTGTTATGGTTGTAGTTGTAGGGTCTGCAGTTGTTGTGGTTGTAGTGGGAGCTAAAGTGGTTGTACTGGGGTCTGCAGTGGTTGTAGTGGGGGCTGTCGTGGTTGTGGCTGTAGTGGGAGCTGTTGGGTTTGTAGTTGTAGGGTCTTCAGTGGTTGTGGTTGTTGTGGGCCCTGCAGTGGTTGTGGTTGTGGGAGATACAGTGGTTGTAGTGGGAGCTGCAGTGCTTGTAGTAGGTTCTGCAGTGGTTGTGGTTGTGGGAGCTACAGTGGTTGTAGTGGGAGCTACAGTGGTTGTAGTGGGTTCTGCAGTGGTTGTGATAGTAGTTTTAGAGTCTGCAGTGGTTGCAGTGGGAGCTACAGTGGTTGTACTGGGGTCTGCAGTGGTTGTAGTTGGGGCAGTAGTGGTTGTGGCTGTAGTGGGAGTTGCAGTGGTAGTAGTAGGGTCTGTAGTGATTGTGGTTGTAGTGGGAGCTATAGTGGTTGTAGTGGGAGCTGCAGTGGTTGTAGTAGGTTCTGCAGTGGTTATGGTTGTAGTGGGGGCTGTCGTGGTTGTGGCTGTAGTGGGAGCTGTTGTGGTTGTAGTTGTAGGGTCTGCAGTGGTTGTGGTTGTAGTGGGAGCTGCAGTGGTTGTACTTGGGTCTGCAGTGGTTGTAGTGGGTTCTGCAGTGGTTGTGGTCGTAGTGGGAGCTACAGTGGTAGTAGTAGGGTCTGTAGTGATTGTGGTTGTAGTGGGAGCAACAGTGGTTGTAGTGGGAGCTGCAGTGGTTGTAGTAGAATCTGAAGTGGTTATGGTTGTAGTGGGAGCTGCAGTGGTTGTTCTTGGGTCTGCAGTGGTTGTAGTGGGGGCTGTAGTGATTGTGGTTGTAGTGGGCGCTGCAGTGGTTGTGGGAGCTACAGAGGTTGTAGTAGGTTCTGCAGTGGTTGTGGTAGTAGTTTTAGAGTCTGCAGTGGTTGCAGTGGGTGCTACAGTGGTTGTACTGGGGTCTGCAGTGGTTGTAGTGGGGGCAGTAGTGGTTGTGACAGTAGTGGGAGCTGCAGTGGTTGTAGTAGAATCTGAAGTGGTTATGGTTGTAGTGGGAGCTGCAGTGGTTGTACTTGGGTCTGCAGTGGTTGTAGTGGGGGCTGTAGTGATTGTGGTTGTAGTGGGCGCTGCAGTGGTTGTGGGAGCTACAGAGGTTGTAGTAGGTTCTGCAGTGGTTGTGGTAGTAGTTTTAGAGTCTGCAGTGGTTGTAGTGGGAGCTGCAGTGGTTGTACTGGGGTCTGCAGTGGTTGTAGTGGGGGCTGTAGTGGCTGTGGCTGTAGTGGGAGCTGCAGTGGTTGTAGTAGGGTCTGTAGTGATTGTGGTTGTAGTGGGAGCTACAGTGTTTGTAGTGGGAGCTGCAGTGGTTATGGTCGTCGGAGCTGCAGTGGTTGTACTGGGGTCTGCAGTGGTTGTAGTGGGGGCTGTAGTGGCTGTGGCTGTAGTGGGAGTTGCAGTGGTTGTAGGGTCTGTACTGATTGTGGTTGTAGTGGGAGCTACAGTGGTTGTAGTGGTAGCTGCAGTGGTTGTAGTAGGTTTTGCAGTGGTTATGGTCGTCGGAGCTGCAGTGGTTGTACTTGGGTCTGCAGTGGTTGTAGTGGGGGCTGTAGTGGTTGTGGTTGTAGTGGGGGATGCAGTGGATAAAGTTGTAGTGGGGTCTGCAGTGGTTGTAGTTGGGGTTGTATTGGCTGTAGATGTAATGGGGTCTGTATTACTTTGGGCTGTAGTAGTTGCTGTTAAAAAAATATTTAAAATATTAGTACTATTTTTAAAATATAGATTTTTCTTACCCTGAATGTTATAACAGGTTTTTTAGAAGGGCACAAAACATATAAGGTGTAAAGATGTATGTGATTATGTTATATAATTTGCATTTTAGTATACACTGCATGCATTTAAATAAATAGTCTATAACAGGTCATTGTTTTGCAGCAATTTAAAGCATCAGATATGACAATTATTTAAGCTTTAACCTCTTGAAAATGTTCTTTTTTTCTATACAGAAACCCTGAACATCTTTACCTTATAAGTGTCCATTGCAAGCTAAATAAAGGTTCATGTTTCCAGACACTACAGATACATAATGATATGTTTTGTTGACATTTTGGTTCTATTACACAGAAATGAATATTCATGTGGGGTTTGTTAGGTAGAGAAATGGTTACATTACATTATTGTGAATGTATACTACCAACAGTTGAAAAGAAAGGTGTAAAATAAACATGTACAGTATTATGTAATGGTATGGCACTTTACGTATTTTATTAACTTTTGAAACTATATGCCTAGAGGACAAAGGCATTAGGCTTACCTGCTGTAAGTAAAAGTATTGCTATTGTTTCCAGCCTCATTGTGTTTGCTGACGTTCCAACTGTTGACCAAGAATAAAGGGAAACAGAAAAAATGTGTACAGATCATGTACAAATATCATTCTTACAACAAATAAACTTACAAGACAATCTAACTAAAGTGAATTCATGAAATATGTAAAGTTCAACATGTATGACCTATAGAACCCCCTTTAAGTGACATGCCTATTCCACACATGTTATGAAGTTCTTAAAATGATGTGAATCAGTCTATCTACTGCAGCCCTCACCATTGCTTTATGAGTCTAAAGAGTTGCAGTGGATGTGTAACTATCATATGTTGCATTACTTTCATCATACCACTAAAATGCATGAGGAGGTATTGATCTTCATGTTTCACCACTTCAAAATATTTTAATAATATAATATATGTGATCATTATTATTATGCACTATGACTATTCAGGGAGTTACTTTATCACCATTGCCTCTTATTAAAACATAAAGAAACAGCTTGCTACACTTAAGAAGGCATTATCCAAAACTTTTACTTGTCAGGATAGCTTCACTTTTTATTGCAGGAGCCCACACTGCAGCAGTATTGGTGACATTGATACATCATTTATATGTCACCAGAATCCTTTGATAGAATTACAGCCTTATTGTGCACATTGGGTGTACATCATCATTATTATTATTATATAATAATTATTATTACATAATAATAATAATAATAATAATAATAATACTGTACACCCAATGTGCACAATAGGGCTGTAATTATATCAAGGGATTCTGGTGACATTATTTGATTTGTCACCAGAAACCCAAGATGGAATTGCAGCTTTTTATGTACAGTTTTGATGTACTTTACTTGTCATAATGAGGCTTGCTACTATTCGATTTAAATTTTTTTGCCAATTCGACGATTAATATCGACATTTATTTTTGGAAGAATTTACTGGGTTTTTTACAGGACAGCTGGACTCACTGAAGGCAAGACAGACGGCCTGCTTCGTCCTGACGTGGAGACTTCCGCTGTCGATCAGGGTATTGTGCACAATACTCATTAAGTGTTTTCCTCTTGCGCCCCATTTTTAAATCAAACTAGTAACTGTCACCATATATACCTAGAGCAAAAGCCTACTTACACCTTAACCCACTAATTTCAAAATAGGTGCTTTGAATGTCAGGCGCTGTAGCTGGCAAAGGAAAGTGCACAGTCAGTGCCGGTTTGATGATTGACAGTCATTTAAATGAATGACAGCATTCTAGCGCTGCTTCAGTGAATGAGATGAAATGACTGATGGTGAAACTACAGTAGCCACTGAGTTGACTGACAGTGACCCCTGGCCATTTAGAACAGAATGGAGACGGGACAAACAGCAAGTATTAAAACTACAAAAACTAGAGATGATTTCTAAATTATAATTTTGGTAAGAAAAAAAAATAGTGAGTGGTTTTACCGACGTTTATCATATATAAATTTATTTCAGTCGATATTTTTTAGAATTCGACATTTAACGAGCTTTATCGATTAAAATCGAAAAGTAGCAAGCTTAGTTATAATACATGGTGACATACGTGAGAACCAACTGGAGAAAAAGTGATTTTGACCATGGTTGTTTCATAGTTTAAGAGCATGGTCCAACAACACAACAATTCATTGTCATAGGATGAATGACCACGAAACAATCAAGGTCAACAGTGGTACATTGGGTTATTGAGTGCCTTGCTATAGCAATATAAAACATATCGACACAGAATATTGTATCTATTTCATAGATTTACCCTCCAAAAATGCAGTTGGCAGATCGGTACATTGGTAGAATAGGTTTAGGGGGACTAAGACGGCACTGAGAAATCCAGAATCCAAAATCAAGAATCCAGTTACTTATTCACCAATCACAAACACGCATTGCCAGTGAATGGATTTAATTGTACATTTTTGTTAAATAGTTTTTTTGTATTGAAAAACCAGACCTACTGGTCACATGTTTCTGGCAATTCCCAGGGAGGCTACAATCAGTTGTCCTGGCATTCTGTAGCTACCAGTCTATTGACAATTGACTATTGAAACACCGGGAACCAAGGAAGTACAAGAAGCCTGATAACATGCAAACTCAAAATTGCTATGCGTATTCATACCAATTACATTTAAATATCATACATAATTTATAGTTTTCAATGCATAAAACACCCTTTACGCAGCTTATCAGGAGTGCTGTATATATACAGAGAGAGAGAGAGAGAGAGAGAGAGAGAGATACTGTATATATAGTCAAGTCAAGAGTGGATAAGTACTTAGCTTTTCCTAATCTTTTAATGAGTTCATCAACCCAGGGCATCGGGTAAGCATCACATTTTGACACTTAATTCAGTTTTCTGAAATCATTACAAAAACCTCCATGTTCCGTTTGGTTTAGTAACTAAAACTATAGGGCTTGTCCACTCGCTTGACGACTCTTCAATAACTCCTAATTGAAGCATTTTCTTCAACACTTCAACATTAACCTCTGCTCTTTTTGCTTCAGGATTTCTGTACGGTCTTAATTTTATTCTTGTACCTGGTTCTGTTACAATACCGTGACTTACCATGTGTGGTCATCCTGGTAAAACTGAAAATATATCTGGATTTCTTTTCAGCATTTCATATATGATATATCTGTTATTTTTTTCCTTTGTTCTGGTGGTCTCACTTTATAATTCACGGGTCCTATGGCTTCAATGATCTTGTATGGGCCTGTGACAGAGATCGAATGATTCTTGGTGTTAGATCTCCCTCCCGACCTGTGAGGGCACTGTGTAAAAGGAACAGAGTACCCCTAACTAAATGGCATGACAATTTATTTCTTAGGGTAGATGGAAGTCGGTCATTTAGGAAGGGGGTGGAGCTACGCTACCCAAACTCAATGACCCGGACGGTAAACGGCGTGGCATCCGAGGATTGGAGGAGCGGATGTGCTCGTTAACCTAGGGGTCATGAGCGAGGGTATAAATAGGGGACATAGTGTAAGTGATCTGTTCCTTTGTAAATGGTTAGATCAAACCTAGAAGGAGAATCCTGTGCTGCCAAAACGTGAGTGTTGTGTTTTAGTTTGTCTAAGTAAAACTGTTTGTTTGTTATTTTAGACTGCTACTAAAAGATCTGGAGCTGTCGCTATTCAGCCAGCATCAAACCCGGACACCAACACTTTCCCTTTGTTCACAGAGAACTGTCTTGCACCATGAGCACTAATATCACTCATTGTTAACTGTGTTTGTGTTGTGTGTTTCGTGTGGGTGTAATAGAACTGGACTTTTTGGTTACGGGTCAAACCCGGGAATTACAATTACCGAGTGATACATGCCGCTGTATCACTCCATCATTATTATTTACAGGTGTTTGCCATAAGGCTCTGGACATTGTTAAATAAATCAATAAACACCCTTGCACCTGAAAATCATTGTCTGTTTGTTTTCTATTCACTCTGCACTGCACACACCTGTAATCAATCACCACTTTGCCACAGGGCCCTACCATTTTGCAAACAGTTTACTTTCAGGAGTAGGTACCAGAACTAATCCCAAGGCTGAAATGACCAAACCTGAGCTTGTTTATTATACTGTCAGGATTGTACTACTTGCGCCTTATCAAGATGCATTCTAACTATAGCAGTCAGTTTTTAAATTCTTTCTCCCATGTTCATTACGTGCGCCACAATATTTTTATCATTACAATTCTAAAGTTTTGTTAACCCTTTGCGGTCCATTTATTAATCGCGCGTCAGGCACGCCAGGTCTAATTAATTTTCACACGCGCAGTTAATTTTATACGCGCTGTTTAAAAGTATTTTTTTTCACAGTCAAACGGGTTTAAATGGCCCTGCATATCAACAAAGCACTCACTAGGCATCTCCAGCCCCGCCCCACCCTTTCGTTTGCTATAGCGTTCACCTATGTAAGAAATAAATAATAATAATAATAATGGTCGTACATACCGATTAATCATCTCCGGATCACTCATTTTATCACCAAACTCCTCAATAATGCGATCCAAGTCATTATTTTATTACTATAACATCTCAAAAAAGCTCTGCAAATGTCCGTGTTTTCTGTGCGCTGATTCAGTCAGCCAACTTGTTCACTTACGTCCGCCCCCTTTATCTGATACCTGATACCATGTATGACTATTCATGAGATACGCCTTTTTTTTTTTTTTTTTCGACTTGTCTCGGCTCCTGTCGCTCCCACTCGGCAATTGAATGGTTTTCTCGGCTTTTTCCGGAGAAAAAACGACTAGACACCCGTTTATTGCGTTGCTATAATGATGTCGGACCCAGTCCGACAAAGGACCTGTGAGGAATAATTGCAATGTCGGACCCAGTCCGACAATGGACCGCAAAGGGTTAAACCTCTCAACTAACCCGTCTGTCTGTGGATGATACATTGACGTACGTATTGGTTTAATTTTTAAGAGATTACACAGATCCTTCATCAGGATAGACACAAATGGTGTCCTCTGATCAGTCAATATCTCTTTCGGTATTCCTACTCAAGTAAACATGTGAACTAGCTCTTTAGCTATAGTTTTGGATGATGTGTTTCTCAGAGGTATTGCCTCCAGATACCTTGTGGCATAATCAAGCACCACTAAAACATATTAATGTCTGCTGGCTGACTGAATTAACGGGATGACCAGGTCCATGGCAATCTGTTCAAACAGAGTCTCTATAATTGGGAGGGGTACTAGGGGAGCTCTCAATTTAACCCGGGGACTGGTTATTTGACACTCAGGATTTATGAAAACCTTCCATCTTTTTATGTAATCCTAATTATGCACTGTGTTGTTTTTTCAATACCCAAATGAGCACCAAACAAATGGCTATGTGCCAGATGCATTACCGTGTGATGATGTTGTTGTGTCACCAACAATTGTTCTGTACGTTTTTCTGTATGTGTTTTACGCTTCTTTTTCCCCCCGATTGTACCAACTCCAGATCTATAATTGGGAATACTTGCCCCAAGCCCTCTTTAGGATCTAATTTTCCCTGTCCACAATTTACTGCAGGGAGAGACAATTCCCTTTCTAATTTAAGCAGGTCTTTAAACCCTGGAAAGTCTCTACCCAGTATCACCTCGTGGGGAAGCTTGGCTATTACACCCACCCTCATGAAACTCTCAGGTCCATTAAACTCAACTGTAACATTGCAAGTGGGTTAGAAATTTACAACGCATGTATACAGATGATACCGGTCTTAAGACTATTGTCTAATTGATCTGACAAAATTTGGTGAAACTAGTAGTAATGCACTATCTGAATCTGAGAGGGCTTGGGCAGGCTTCCCATTTACCCTGACTTCAATCATAAACTTATGTGCAGCCAGCACTACATTCACCACACTTATCAGTCCACAATACTCTGGATTCCTTAAGTTGCATTGCATTGGCTCTGTTTTGTTAATAGATAGATGGGCCTCTTCAGTGAGTTGCAGGAAAACAATTCCATCTCAGGTTTCTGTGACAGTTTATAAATTACTCTACCTTCAGTCTCATAATTTATGACGTCACAGAAACCCTTGATGAAATTACTTTCCTGTAACTCACTGAAGCCCATCTATCTATCTATCTATCTATCTATCTATATATATATATATATATATATATATATATATATATATATATATATATCACACACACACACAGTGCTCCCTTGCTATAATGCAGATGGCACACAATATGAGCGTTATAACCAAAGAACATTAAAACATTGGAGGAGGTTGGGGGCACCGCGGGACACAACACACATCTCACTAAAACACAAAATAAAATAATTCCTTCTCTATAATGCACCCACAGTAAAGCAAAAATATAACTTTCTGTGAATTAACCATGCATAAAGCATGTGACCAACGCTATAATTTTTACAAAAAAAAAAGGTAACATTACCACTCATGGATCATTTTAATTAGCAGTTTTTAAACTATAAATAGCCTGGCTAAACAGAGGTCAGGAGTTCAGTTTGGAGCGACAGACAAGCAAACCAAGTACGAGGAGAGTGGGTTGGGAGAGGGGAAGAGGAAATGGGCTTGCCCCAGGTTCGGTTGCTGAAGCGTCTCGTCTCCCAGAGCAGCAGCTCCTCTCCCAGCAAAAAAATAAATACATTAGGAAAGATAAACACGTAATAGGCCTAATAGTTATTTAGTTGCTAAATAAGATGTCTATGTTATAAAGTGCCAGCGCAGCTTTTTTTCTGTTCAGATACAATATCAAAAGGGAGAGACAGAAACAGAAATTAGACTGAGAAGTTGTTTACAGTTTGAACAGCACCGGTACTGTATTTACTGAAGAAATATTGCATGCATCACTAGGATAGGGAATTGGGGGACATGCTGTAGGAGTGTTATATCCGAGGCACGTTACAATCGAGAGGCTTATAGTGAGGGAGCAGGTGTGGTTTGTCACACTTGAGAATTATTGTATTTCTTGTTCTTATTGTATGACTTATATTGTAACACTTGAATGTATTTGTATTTGCTTGCGATTGTAAGTCGCCCTGGATAAGGGCGTCTGCTAAGAAATAAATAATAATAATAATAATAATATATATATATATATAGCTGCACTCTCTCACGTTTGTTGCCCCTTTTAAATATGACCTAGGACACAGATAAATTGAGTTTTAGCACTTTTGTGCAATTTTAATATTTACAAAAAGAAATAAAACAAAAATAAACACCTAGCTCCTTCAGAGCTCTATCTACACATTTATGCAGGTCCCTGACTAACTCGCAGGATGGCTAATCCATTTACCTGGCATAAAACAAAACAAACACAGTTTTACACAGCACAACAAAAAAGGGTTTTACACTACCTTTCTTCTATAATTATGGCTGTGCACACACCAGCACAGTCAGGCTTCTACACACACCAACAGCCCAGAACAGATTGGCTGCTTTCTTTAAATACCCTGCACCTGGCTCTAATTTACAATGATAGCCAGGTGCAGGGGATAATTACTAATAAAACACTTAACAAATGTAATTAAACAATAAAACAATTAAAGAAATTAAGGCTTTTCAGCCCGTGACCTTCTGGGAGATGTAGTCCTTTGCTCCCCAGGACTACACTCTCTCACTGTATATATAATCAGGTTTAGTGTGAAACGTGTTTTAAATATAGAAAAAAAAAACATTTTAGAAACTTCAATTTGTAATTATACTTACATTTTAAAATCATTAAAAAATAACCTTGTTTTAAATGAATTATAAGATTGTTTGAAGGCATCTTGCAATTAGTTTTTTTTTGGGGGGTAGAACACTTCCAAGCTGCATAGGGGGAAGTTTAGCATTTATTCCCTTTTCTGTGATAAAATGGTTCATTTGGAGATATCACCAGACATGTTCATTGTAAAATAGCATTTGATAGGAATAGAGAAATACATTTTTTAAAGTATGAATTAGAGAATATTTTACTAACCTCTTCTTTTGAAAAACATCTTCATATTGTAAGTGTAGAAAATCCCACAAGCTGTGCTCCTGTCTTTATGTGTGAAGTATCACAGGTGTTGTGTGCCAATATATAACGGGTGTGTTCATTTTTAAATGACACCACTGTGATCATAAATCACGTAACCATGCCACAAACACAGCATATTGCTTTATTTAGGTGAAAATAGATTTGATGCCTGAACATTACTTTGCTATACACACCCATGCCATTCCAATAGGTTACATATCTTTCCTGTAGGCAATTATTGGTTAAAACCTGTGGAACGTGTTTTGTTTTAGAATAGAAATGTCCACATGGTGCTTTTTAAGCACTGTTGCATCTTCATTTATTTGTTTGGTTGAATTTGCACTAGAATTGATACTACTTACAAATTAGATTTATATTTTATACATGCTATAATCTACCAGAAAATGCTCAGGCTAACAGTTTACTACATATGAATGGTTGGTTACAGTACAATAAAGATCAGATAAATCCACCAGCTCTTAGAAAGCTGATAGCGGTTTTGGCATTAAGCCCAGGTAAAATATCTGGCAATAGCTATGTTTATAGTTTAACTCATGCATATGAAAAAAAAGCACAACAATCGTGATGGAAACACATGGAAAGTGATGGAGCTCTGAGTTGTCAGCGAGTCAGCAAGCGAGGGGGGGGGGGTATAGTGCTGAAAACAGTCGAACTTTTTAGACAAATGAGGGCTCAACGTAATTGAGCATTTCCCAAATTTGAATTTTTATTTATTTTTTGCAGGTGTGAAAGAGTTTATTATTCTTATATAAAACAAACTTTAACAATACTGAATTGCTCCACTCCCAACACTGCAGCATTGTCTCCCTGTACCCAAGTGGGTACTTAATCCCCACATTCCAGTGCCGCTCTGACAGCTTTGTTCTATTGATTAGCCAAGCCACTCTGACAACAATAACCTTGGCACCTGACATGGTGGAATAAAGTGATGTTTTTCAGAGTGGGAACCTTGAGTCATTTGAATTCTGCACATAGCTTCATCATTTCTCAGCAGCAACATTAAACAGAGCCAGTTTCCTGTCCAAGCAAGATGGGAGAGTCACATAACCCTATGGCAAGCTGGCTGGTGGATGACATCAGACCCGGAAGAAACACACAGCACTGCAAGATGAAATGCTGAATGCGCTTGCTTGCGCCGGTTTATTGCAAATAAAAAGTTTAAACAGACAAAAACATTTTGTAAAAGAAAATGGCGCGTTGGCCAAAACACAACAGACAAAACAAACAGACACTAACAAACAGTGGACGAACAAACAAGTATCGTGCTGGTTTAAAAGCCAGCACACTTAGCAATTATTTCTTTTCTTATTCTTTTACATCCTCTCCACACAAGTTCTCCACTCTCGAACCTATACACCAACATTAACACACCACACACAACACAACTCATAACACATAAATGGGCGGGGGACCCTGCTACAAACCCCCACAGTTACGTCAGTTTATAAATAATTGCTGCCCTCGTTTTGTATTTATGGGGGTAAAAATATATCTGACTACAGCGCACCCCAATCAGCACCCCAATGTTAGACATCAGCACCCCAATGTTAGACAATACACTTGAGATGAGGTCCTTAGCCAGACTGGATAGATTTTTATAGTTTTAAGCACCATTTAAATGTACTTATCAATTGCTCTATTTATCTTGTTGGTTTTTCAAACCATAGTATGGTTTAATTGAAAATTATTCTTTTCTTGTCAAAAATACATACTGGCATTTTAATACCAATCTGCTACAAAATGCACAATTCTTAAAATGTATTACATTTTTTGGGGGGAAAGGTGGAGAGGTAAAAAAACACCTTCTCTTCATTAAAGCATTGGTGGGATGTAGCTAAAGTGCAGGTGAAATTGTTCTGTCAGCAGTACACGCTACACAGAGTACTAATACAACAATGAGAGAGCTGGAGGAAGACATTACAGGGATTCATGGAGCTCTGCACACTGGTTTTAATGATAAGCATTTTGAAAGCCAAAAAAAAAAAAAGACTGATCTGTTGGATGAAAGGGTACAGGGAGCGATAGTGTGCTTCAGGTTTCAGAGCCTCCCACATGGATGCTTTGATTCAATTATTTTTTGGGTTGGAGAAAAAGACAGCTCCGCACAAGCTGATTCATTGCTTAAAGACTGAGGGAGCCTGGAGAGATCTGGAAGCATCTGATAGAGTTCAGACTTGTTTCACGGCGGAAACAGTGGAAGAGTCCCAAGGAACCCTGCGTTTTCTTGAAGGCTCCAGGTTCCAGAAGGCTTGAGAATGGACTGACTTTCCATGCAAAAAACTCAATTGGCAGTTATTACTAGGTAATTCGTTTTTTTTTTTTTATTGAGTACGTCACATAAACATCTGAACAGACATCGGTTTACAACATACATCTTTATAAAACTGAAACGATAGCAATACATTTTTAACTTTTCAACAGCAATCAGTTTATTGTCAGATGATAAATAAACTTAGGAAAAAAACATTTTAAAAGAAGCGCACAGCACAAAAAAGTCTAATTTATTTTTCTTTTTTTTGACAAAAGGGTATTCCTTTACTTTGAGTCTAAGGCTGTTCACAATCAACACAGATAATGCGCTTCTCCACAAAGCCTTTCTGCACAGGGCACATATGTCCAAAGTTTTATTTTTATTGCACCTGCCAACCTGGCATTGGCGTCTCTTGCGGCTCTTAGCGGGGTTGCCAGCTTCAGCTGTGGGTACACACTTGGCAGTCTCCCTCTG
Organism: Acipenser ruthenus; assembly: GCF_902713425.1. Lineage (NCBI taxonomy): Eukaryota > Metazoa > Chordata > Actinopteri > Acipenseriformes > Acipenseridae > Acipenser > Acipenser ruthenus. Next base: position 15,776,110 of record NC_081212.1, on the reverse strand, counting down.
TTCCAAATGCTTCTTGCGAAGTTGCTGTGCTAACTATAAAATATATTCTCTCCTTGGTAAATTCTTCTCCGTGCATTCTTTGTAAAGTACCCAGGAGTTGATGGCTGCTAGGTCCAATACCTGAACAGACCACCGTCGGGAGCCAGCTTTCATGGAATACTTCCGTGCCATCTGATCCAAAACATCAACTCCATATTTTGTTGCGTTGTAAAACTCCATGCTCTCTGGTGTTTATTTTCACTAGTCCCGATGCTAATTGAAGGACCAAAGCAGCGCAATGGCAAGCAGGGGTCAGCCTTCAAAAGGCTGATTGAAAACAATAGACTGTCAGTCATTCACTCAGGCAGAGAGTAGAGACTAATCTGACTACAGCTAAACACATTGCGGACTGGTAAATAAAAATAATAAAGCAGAATACTGTTCTGTATAGAAATTCAAAATTCAACTGTTTTCTGTGTGGCCATCAATGTGACTGCTCCCGGGGCTTTTAGGTATAATGTAATATATCTCCTTTATTTCTTCACTCCCGCGTCTCATCTTTGTGAGAATATTTAATACATACGGACAGAAAGGTACACGAACACACAGTCCCATATGTGTTATATGACTGGAGAAAATTACATTTTAAAACCAAAAACCACCAAAATGACTGCCTCGGGGCTTCTAGTGTTAAAGGAAATCCAGAGATTACTATTAGAGTTTTTTGGGTTGTGTTACATTGGGTGAAGCAGAAGGTGCTCTATTTACCATTAGAAGAAGGGGGACAAGGCTTAATTGACATTAACAGCTGAATGTCTGCTTTTAGAATGCAGACTCTACAGAGGTTACTGTATGCTCCTGAGTCATTTTTTGTTTCAGGGGATGTGTCTACACAAGAAGAGCCACCGGTGTTTGAGCTGCAGGCTGGACCAATTGTTAACCAGAATGGTGATCAGTCAGGACATATCCTGAGTTTTGGACCACACTGGCGTTTCTATTTTAGGTCAATAGAAAAGAAAGATAATAATGGGATGGTAAATAGTTAGATATTGTATGTTTAATTGTTCTTAACATTTTTTGTTAATTAAAATAAAATAAAAAAAATAATTGAATTGTAAAATGTATTGCTGTATATGATTGTTGATTAATAATAATAATAATAATAATAATAATAACAATAATAATAATAATAATAATAATAAAAAAAGTTATATGTAAAATTAAAAATAATTATCTCTCTATCTATCTCTCTGTTGGTGATGTCTGCCGCAGTATCTGTCAGGAGTGCTTGTGGCGTTTGTGCTGAACGAGGGGTTCTCCCATGTTTTCTTTCCTTTTTTTATTTCTTATGTTATAGGTATTAAAAAGACCAATTAAGAGGTGAGTCATTTATAAACTGACTGCCACTATGGCCAAAAACGGATATTAATTCACACTGTGTTTGCTTCTTCTGAATTAATGAAATGTTCTAAATCTGGTCGTGAAGGGCATAATACAAAACACTGTAAGCGAGGTGATGGAGAAAAAAGCACTGAGGGGGAAGGGACCTCGGGGGAGAGCAATCCTGCTAAAGGTACTGCAGAGATGCCCGGTCAGGGAGTCACGAAGGCTGAGAAGATGGCTGAGGATTTGGGAGCTGAAGGGGAAAGCAACAAGGACAATGAGCCTCAGGGGGCAGAGGAGGTCAGAGAGTTGGTGCGTGAGACAACAGGGACTGCTGGGGCTGAGGCTGGGGAGCTGGCAAGTCAGAATAGCTCAGCCACTGTAGGAGACAGTGAGCAGGCAGTGTTAGCGGTGCTGGGAGCACAGGTTAAAACTGCTGTACAGAAAAAACAGGGCGGGTGATGTGCTGGAGGAACGGGTTACTCCTCAGGGCAGAAATCAGTGAGTCAGAGCGCTGAGACCAGTGTGCTCTAGACAGCATGGCGAATGATGAGGACGGCAGTGTCACTGACTCCTCTTTCACTTACAAGATGTCAGCTAGTCAGCAATTGAGAGGAGGGTACAGCGCTGAGAGTATTCAAGCTTTTTTAATGATTAAAGGGAGATAGGGGATCTGTGTGGGTGATCACTTTCCTGATCTCCCACATAGATCCTCCAGCAGCAGATCGCCGAAGCTTTAGGGATAGAAAAGAAAGAGACAGATAGACTTTTTTCTTTCCTGTTAACTTGATTTTCTTTCTAACTGTGTATCCTTATATCTATCTCTTCACTCCCCCAATGCAAAACCTTATAGATCTCTCTGTACTCCCTCAATGCAAACCCTTATAGATCTCTCTGTACTCCCTCAATGCAAACCCTTATAGATCTCTCTGTACTCCTTCAATGCAAACCCTTATAGATCTCTCTGTACTCCCTCAATGCAAAACCTTATAAATCTCTCTGTACTCCCTCAATGCAAACCCTTATAGATCTCTCTGTTCTCCCTCAATGCAAACTCTTAGTTTGGGGACTCTGAATGTGAATGGGTGTAGAGATAAGTGTCGGCTTCCTCCAGGAGACACACACTGATGATAATAATCAGACAGACTGGGTCAGTGAGTGAGAGGGGACAGCCTTTCTAATTTTAGTGCAAGAGTAGCCATTTTATTTGGCAACATTTTTTGTCCAGATTATTTTAAAGTAATAGAAGTAATTAAAGGACGATTATATGGTTTAGGTATGGGTTGGAAATACAACCTTAGTTTATAGCAATATTTATGCTCCAAATGACAGCAGAAAGAGGGTGTTTTCTTTTCAAACCCTGACTGGAGCGCTGGCTCAGTATCAGTGTGAAGAGACTGTTCTGTTGCCTGGGGACTTCATCTGCACTGAAAATGAGCAATTAGATAGAAACAGCTCAGAGCCCCACCCCAGCTCAGTCAGGGAGCTGCTCGCTGTTTTAACACTACATGAACTGCTGTCTACTTGGAGGAATCTACACTCTAATGATAGACATGGGCACACTTGGGCAAAAGGGTCTCCTGGTCTGGTATCTTTGGCCAGATTAGATAGAGTTTTAAACACCAGTTAAATGTAGTTACACATATTCATCCAGTTGGCTTTTCAGATCATAGTATGGTTAATCTGAAAATTATTATTCCCTCACCAAGAGTGTATAAATCATAATGGCATTTTAACACAAAACTGTGCAAGATGCACACAAATGTTACATTTTTTTGGGAAAGATGGAGGGGGCAAAAACATGCCTTTTCTTCACTAAGGCAAGTGGGATGTAGCAAAAGTGCAGGTGAAGCTGAACACACTACACAGAGCACTGCTATAATCATGAGAGAGCTGGAAAAGGACATCACTCAGCTACACAGAGCTCTGCAGTCTGGCTATGACAACAGGCTGTTTGAAAGCTTGAAAACCCCCCAAACAACTGGCTGATCTGTTGGATGCATGGGTACAGGGGGCACTGGTGCGCTCCAGGTTTCAAAATCTTTCACTAGTGGACGCCTAAACTCAATACTTTTTTTTGGGTTGTAGAAAAAGGCAGCTCAGCGTAAGCTGATCCATTGTCTAAAGACCCTGACTGGGCAGGAGCTGGGGAGCCTGAGGTGATCCAGAAGCATGGTGCAGCTTTCTACTCTGACTTGCACACAGCGGAAGCTGTAGAGGAGTCCCAGGAGGTCCGGCAGGTTCCTGAAGAGGACAAGGAGCGGCTCAAGGGAGGATTAACTTTCCATGAGCTCAGTGAGGCTCTAAAGGGACTCAATAATGGCAAAGCACCAGGAATTGATAGACAGCCAGTTGAGCTCTTTAAAGTGCTCTGGTCTCATGTGGGGAGAGACCTTTTTAAAGTCTTTCAGGAAAGTATACAGCAAAAAGAGCTGCCTTTGAGCTGCAGGCGCGCAGTCTTGCCAAAAAAAAGGAGACCTATGTAACTTGAAGAATTGGTGTCCTGTAAGCCTCCTTTGCTCTGATTCTAAAATCCTGTCTAAGGCTATTGGCCAACCACATGAGAACTGTGATGGACCTTATTGTGCACCCAAATCAATCATATTGTGTACCCAACAGATCTATCTTTGATAATGTGTTTTTAATCCAGGATCTAATAGCAGCCTCCAAGCCCTTTGGTTTTAAAGCTAGTCTAATTTCCCTGGATCAAGAAAAAGCTTATGACTGGGTAGACCACATATATTTATTTAATGTTTTTAGAGAATTTGGTTTTAGCCCCAATTTTGTGGAGAAAGTTCAGTTGCTCCACAATAACGTGTTCAGTGTGCTGAAGGTATTGGTGTGTTAAGCTCTCCTTTCCCAGTGCAGAGGCATCCGCCAAGGGTGCTCTCTGTCTGGGATGGTATATTCCTTCTCCATTGAGCCCCTCATTGAGAAACTCAGGCAGCTCTTAGCCTTTCTATTCCAAATATTCCAAATCAATCATTCAAAGTGGTGGCCTATGCAGATGACATAGTAGTGATTGTGACAAATAGTCAGGATATTAAGGTTTTGCGTTACTGCCAGAATATTTTTGAGAAAGTGTCACCTGCTCATGTCAATTGGGCTAAAAGCAATGCTTTTTTGATGGGGGCTTGGGAGGTACCAGACCTCCAGATTTACCAGGGGTGGGGGCTGCAGGGGAACCAGAGGGTGTTTTGGCATCTTGGAGTGTTCCTGGGAGGGGAGGGTACAGCACTGGAGAACTGGAAGGGAGTGTTAGATCAGGTGAAGGGGAGATTGCAGTTGGAGGTGGCTTTTGTTGAAGACACACTTTCCCTTGAAATCTCGACCCCGCAGTGGTGGAATGACCTTCCTACAGATATCAGGACTGCCCAGTCCCTGGCCACCTTCCGGCGCCTCCTCAAGACTCACCTCTTCAGACAGCACCTGTAGAACTCTTTTTTTCCCTCTGGACACTTATCACTCTTCCTTAAATGTGCTTTACTTGCTATTATCTGCCTCCTATTTCACTGCTTTTAATCCTGTACTTTAGAGCACTGTAATCTGTCAAGTGTTATTTAATCTGTAGTATTTTGTATTTAATTATATCCTGATGTAACTATCACTGACACAGTTATCTACTCCGTTATTGAATCGTATTTTATCATACCTGTACTTGCTACAACCAAAGTCAATGTATTTATCTTGCTCTTAATTGTATTATTACTTGTACTGTGATTCTTGAAATGTATTTTTGTTTACGACTGTAAGTCGCCCTGGATAAAGGCGTCTGCTAAGAAATAAATAACAAATAGAGATAGTTTTAATTATAAATAATCTGGTTGCTTCAATGCTCTGGCATAGGTTAATGTGCGTGGAACCCCCACCATCTCTTTTAAAGGAAATCCAGAGACTGCTGCTAGACTTTTTCTGGGATGGGCTGCACTCCCAGAAACACACAGTGTTTGCACTGCAGGCTGGACCAGCTCTAGACCAAAGCTGTGATCAACCAGGGCATCTCTTGTGCTTTGGGACTCTCTGGAGTTTTCGTTTCAGCTCTTCAGAGAAAAAAGATTTGTACAGGCTTTGTGTGAAAGTCACCCACTACAAAGCCCTTACAGAATTACCAGACACACAATGGAGGGAGAGGGTGGGCGTAGAGGAGGCTATAGTTTGGAGGGTATAAGGCTGTATTCACACTGGGTCCATTTCAGGACTGACTTTGTTTGTGTTCACAAAGCAGTTTGCAAGTGCACTCGGCTCGTTTATATGGTGTGCGAACCGGATTTTTTATTTTTTTTTTAACGATATTTTTATTGTTTTTTAAGTCAAAAACATGAGTAACAATACAGGCCAACTAACACCCCCCCCCCCCCCCCCCCCCCCACAGTGAGATATTAAAAAAAATAAATAAATAAAATTAGAATCTTGTGGCAAGGATGACAGAGGTTTGAGACTCAGAGACAGTTTTAAAATAAAGTTTTAAATATACAAAAATTCCAAAAAAATCGGCACGAGGGCTACATAAAAAGGTTTTTAAGGCACAAAATAAACACAAAACGAAACTACAAAATAAGGTGTCCAGGCTGGGCGTTGCCTTCACTGGATTCAAAAACAGAAAACACAGCACACACAGAAAAACCACTTGCTTCCTCTTTCTAGAACTCTCTCTAACTGGGAGGCTGAGGCCTCCTTTTATGCCAGGTGGCTAAGTCCATAATTTAATAATTAATTGACTGATTGCTCCCACCTGAAGCAATCAATCTGGGCAGGGAGGAGAATTTAACTCCTTCCCTGCCAGTATTTCTAAGGGCAGAGCCCTGCTCTGCCACAAGTCTTATTTACTAAAACAACTTCTCTAACAATACATCTTTGTTACATCCTGGGTTACAGATTTTAATTTTGCTAATACACATTTACCCCCTGCTTACTCATCCATACCTCAACAGTATACTGTACATTCCTGCATTTACCCTGCATGGTTAACCACTATACACAAAATGCATACAAAGGCATATATACACACATACACATACATATACAGTACATACATACATACATATACACATACATATACATACACACACACATACATAAGTATATACATACAACCATACATACATATATATATATATATATATATACACACACATACACCCATACACATATATACATATACACATACACATACATACACATATACACATATATACACATACATACACATACATACACGTACACACAGACTAGCCTATGATCAACCATTGGATGTATCCCCATTATCTGGGGGAAAGTCGATTTTGGGAATGTAGTTAATAAAAGGACCCGATGTTTTTTCAAACACCCTAGGAGATTTTCTTACACTGTACATGATTTTTTCTGGGGTACAGTATGATGTTAATTATCTCCACCACTGGTTTAGAGGAGGAGAATGTTCAGACTTCCAGTTCACAAGAATACACTTTTTGGCTGCTGTTATTGCAAGCAGTACACATTTTTTTGGTAAGTGCTCAGATGTAATAACTCCCAATCGTCCCCCATAACTGAAATTCTGGGATCTGGTGGGATATGGGTTTCCAGCACCTTTGATATATTGAGATGTATACTATCCCAGTAGGTCTTTAAGACTGGACAACTCCATAGCATATGCAAGAGATTCCCCATCTCCACTTTACATCTGGGGCAGGTTGCAGTGCTATTTTTATTGAACTGATGCAGTCTGTGTGGTGTGTAGTAAGTACGGTGCAGTATGTTAAACTGTATCAGTCTATGTTTAGTGCTTGTTAATAATCGCTGAGAGTTTTCCAGTAGTCTTTCCCACTCCTGCAATGTATATTCACACTGCAAGTCCTTTTCCCATTTCACTTTAATCCCAGTGTGGTTATGTTTCAGATTATTATTCAAAACATTGTACATACGAGAAATTAACCCCTTAGAAGATAAAATGTTGAATATTTCTTTTTCCAAGGGGGATTCAGGAGATTTTGGAAAAAAAATGTTTTGAGTTTGTTCTCACCCAATTTCTAATTTGTAGGTATTTAAAGAAATGTGTTTTTGGTATTCCAAATACCTCAGTTATCTGTGTGAAGCTTAAAAAAATATTGTCCCTATACAGGTCTCCAATATGTTCAATACCCTTTTTTCTCCAAATTCCATAAATCCCGTCTGCTATAGCCTTGGGAATAAAAGGGTTATCTTTAAGTGGGGTGTATTTAAATAATTTATGCTGTAGCCCAAGAAGTGTGTGGCTCTCAAGCCAGCAATTGAATGTATTCAGTATGACAGGGTTATTAGTTATTGTTGACAACATTTTTCTAGAGCCTATAAATGGGAGCGCACTCAGTGGAATGGGGTCAGCAATATGTTGTTCTATGGATGACCAAGTTGCATTAACTTTGTCTAAATTAAGCCATACCCATATACCACAAAGCTGTGATGTGAGATAATATAGTTTAAAATTAGGAAGGGTCATTCCCCCCTTGATAAATGGTGCCTGAAGTGTAGAAGCCTTTACTCTAACATGTTTATCATGCCACAGGAATTTAGAAACAATTTCTTGAATTTTAATATAGAACAATTTTGGAATTTAAGGGAATTGTTTGAAATAAATATAAGAATTTAGGCAAAACATTCATTTTATGATATTCACCCTGCCAATTAAGGATAGGGGTAGATCAGTCCATCTTTGTAGATCATTCTTTATTTTATCTAGTAGTGGTAAGTAATTAGCCTGGTAAACTTTATCTATGGAGTTAGTTATTTGGAGCCCCAAATATTTAAAACCATTTGGACTCCACCTAAAAGATCGAACCAACTGCAGAGTTTTGCTGTTAATGCTATTGTTTAGGGGCATCACTTCACTTTTATCATAGTTTAATTTATAACCAGATACTGCACTATACTCAGAAAGGGTTTGAAATACATTAGGCAAGGAAGTATCCAGGTCAGACACATACAGAAGGAGATCATCTGCGTATAAAGATAGTTTGTATTCTATTGGACCGTACATTATTCCCCTGATTTGTGGGTTGGATCGAATTGCAACTGAAAGAGGCTCAATAGACAGAGCGAACAAGATTGGGGAGAGGGGTGTGACAGAAATACAATGAGTTCTGGTGATAAATCTTCCTCCCAACCTGTGAGGGCACTAAAGAACGGGAGGAGAAGTATCTGGAAGGGCTGGCCTGACAGTTCGTTTCTGGGACCGGGAAGTGGGTCAGCCTGGAAGGAAGTGAGACTCTGTTGTAAGACTGTATTGATTTGACAGGTAAACGAGGGGCAGCTGCAAGTAATAAGGCAGCTGCAACCGTTTACCTAGATATCATGCGGGATTACATATAGGGGCCAGGGTAACGCTGTTCTTTTCCTTCGTTTGGGTTAAGCCAAGGACCGAGAAGGACGTTAGTAAAAATACTGTATTACTCTATAGAGAGTTGCGTGTGTGTGTGTTTGTGTTTGTTTATCACTGTACAATAACTGTCTGTGTTTTTGAAACCACCAGACAGCTAAAGCACATCCGGAGCTGTCGCCTTGGGCCAGCACAAGCCGGATCACCACTTCACGAACTGTCACGGAATAAAAAGTGTATTCACTCACCACCAGCACGACTGAACGCACCCGAGACGGGTGAACGTGTTTTTGTTTTCTTTATCCAGGACTGTAAACCTGTGTTTTCATCCCCGCGCTCTACACATCGTTGTGTATTGCCGGGGCTTATTATTTATGGTCACTAGACCAGGAATTAAAATAAAATAAAGCATTTTTCCACTGGATTACCGTTGTCTGCCTGTCACTCCTGCACCGCATCACCGCTACACCTGTTCCCCTTACTAACCACTTTGCCACACGTGGTGTCAGAGCACGGGACTATGGACCGCAACGCACTGGCGGAGCTGCTACAGGCGCTGGAGAGCAGACGCGATGCAGAGGAGAGAAGGAAGGAGGAGCGCTACACGGCGCTCATTGAATGGGTAGGGCTGGCCGTTGCTGCAGCGACGACCCCTACCACAACACTGCTGATGTCGCCCCCGAAGGCACGGGCAATGAAGATGTCGGCGGAGGATGACCCGAAGGCGTATTTGGTGGCGTTCGAGCGGCTGGCTACCGCGGCGGCTTGGCCGCGGGAGTTCTGGGCCAGCCAGTTGGGACCCTGCCTGATTGGGGAGACTCAGGCAGCCTACCAAGCCATGAGCGACCATCACGCCACCGATTATGACCTGGTCAAGCAGGCTTTCCTCCGCCGTCTGAACATCACTACGGAGACCCACCGGGCGCGGTTTAGGGAGTACCGGAGAGCCCCGGAGACACGCCCCAGGGTGGTTGCAGAGCGGTTGTGCGACCACATGGTGCATTGGCTGACCCCCAGGAAGAAGACCGCCCAGCAGATGGGGGAAGCCATTGTGGTGGAGCAATTCTGCCATGTGGTCGGCGCCGAGACCCAGGCGTGGATACGGCGCCACAACCCCGACACCCTGGAGGAGGCGGTCAAATTGGCTGAAGATTTCGAGGACTCCCTGACTTCTGCCCGGATCAGGATCCTGTCGGCCCCTGCCCTTCGGAGCAGCCGACCTCTCCCTCCCTCTCCTCCAACACCACCACCACCACCCCCTGCGTTCCAGGGACCAAGACCTCCTAGAGCACCGACCCCATTGGGCCCCCTTGCCTCCCCCCCATGGAGACCAAGGTTGGCCCCCAGCTGGGGTAGAGGTGCTGCCCCTGCCCCGTTGCCATACCAGCAGCGGGACAGATTTCTGACCTATGCCCCCTCTGCCCCTCCTATCTGTTTTAGGTGCCACCAGCCGGGACATCTGGCCAGGTCATGCCCCGCTGCCATGGAGTGTGACGTGGCCACGTGCAATTGGGCACCTGAAACTGGTAAGCGTGGGGAAAATGGTCGGGAGGGGCCTTGTTTGATTAATGTTGTGTTAGGGAATGTGAAAACCCATGCATTAGTGGACACAGGGTGTGAGCAGACCTTGATTAGGACAGCTCTCCTGGGCGGTGTGTAATGGCGGCCACGAGGTCAAGTGGCCATCTCCTGTATCCATGGAGACACGGCGGCATACTCCACATTAAAAGTATATTTATCGGTAGGACCGATAAAACGTCACTTTGTAGTCGGGGTGGCGGAAAGGTTGCCACACCCAGTTTTTCTGGGTCGAGACTGGCCAAAATTCAAAGAATTGATGCAAATAATGGCAGTCTCAGCCACACACGTAAACGTGGCAGAGAAAAAAAAAAGGAACGAATTGGTGATGTGTTTCCTTTTCACACTGAAATGTTTTCCCTTCTTTTCCGTCCTAGAAAAACAAATAAGGAGAGACGGACCGCGAAATGGGAGGGAACATTTGTGAGACAAGGCTGGGGTCTGGTGGGAGAGTGCTGCAATGGTAACAAACGCCAGTCGAAGGGAGTGGGAACGCAGTGTGACCGAGAGAGCGAGGTTACTAGACCGACTAGAGCAGAGGTTATTCCAGCCCCTCTCAATGTACCGGACCCGTGGTACTCAAGCGCGGACCTAGTGTGGGGCCAACATAATGACCCGTCACTGGTGCACGCTTGGGGGCAGGTCCGGTCCATTGAAGGTAAGGATGTTGACGGCGCTGGGGCACTAGTATATCCACATTTCAGTATCAAGGGGCAATTACTATATAGGGTAAACCTAGCCGCGGGCACAGGACAGCCTGTAACACAATTGTTGGTTCCCCCGTCTTGTCGGACCAAGGTCATGAGGCTGGCACATGATATCCCTTTTGCGGGGCACCTTGGAGCCGAGAAGACGAGGGAAAGGATATTGGCTCGATTCTATTGGGTAGAATGCGCCCGAGTGCGCCCCGCCCCTTTGGTCCCACTGCCGATTATTTCCACTCCTTTTGAACGCATTGCAATGGACATAGTGGGCCCTTTGCTACCTTCTGACTCCGGGTATACGCATATATTAGTGGTGGTGGATTATGCAACGCGATACCCGGAGGCAGTTCCATTGAGGTCCACTAGTGCCGCTGCAATAGCCACCGAGTTAGCGCAGATTATGGCTAGAGTAGGGATCCCCAAGGAGATTTTGACCGATCACGGGACCAATTTTCTGTCCAATACGTTACAGCAGGTGTACAAAATATTGAAAATACGTTCCATCAGGACGTCCGTTTATCATCCACAATCGGACGGTCTGGTTGAACGTTTTAATCAGACCTTAAAGTCGATGCTGAGGTGATTTGTAACACAAGAGCAGAAACATTGGGCATCGCTTCTTCCCTACCTCCTTTTTGCGGTGAGAGAAGTGCCGCAGAGTTCAACGGGGTTCTCCCCCTTTGAGCTCCTGTACGGCCGGCAGCCTCGCGGCATTCTCGACCTGCTGAGAGAGGGGTGGGAGGAGCACAAAGGCTCGTCTAAAAATGTAGTGAAGTATGTGCTCCTACTAAGAGATCGCCTGGATTTGGTCGGTCGTTTGGCCCAAGACAACCTCAGATCGGCTCAGCACCGACAGCAGCAGCATTACAACAAAAATGCACGGATTCGAACCTTTCGACCAGGGGACAAGGTAATGCTGCTACTTCCCTCATCAGAATCAAAACTGTGTGCTAAATGGCAGGGGCCGTATGAGGTGATTCGGAAATAGGAAAGTAAATTATGAAATTAGACAGCCCGATCGCCGGAATGAACGTGAAATTTACCATGTTAATATGTTAAAGCCTTGGCAGGCAAGGGAGGTCTTATTTATAGCCCCAGGCAATATGGAGGATGATTTAGGCCCCTGTCCAGAGACCCCGAGCACAAGAGCGATTTCAATGGGGGAACAGTTGGTTACAGATCAGCAAAGAGAGCTGCGTAAGCTTATTGAGGAGTTCAGCGATGTTTTTTCTGACGTGCCCGACAGAACAAACTTAGTTGAATATGACATTATCTCTCCACCAGGTGTCACAGTGCGAGAGAGACCGTACCGGATCCCGGAAAGTCGACGAAGTGACGTGCGCAAAGAGGTATGGGATATGCTCGAGCTTGGGGTGATTGAACCTTCCAGGAGCGAGTGGTGCAGCCCCATTGTCATAGTGGCTAAGAAGGACGGCACCAACAGCTTCTACGTGGATTTCAGAAAGGTAAACGCTATTGCTAAGTTGGATGCGTATCCCATGCCTCGGGTCGACGAGCTTTTAGACAGACTGGGAAAAGCGAGGTTTATTTCCACTCTGGACCTGACGAAGGGATACTGGCAAATCCCTTTAACCCGCAGCTCCAGAGAGAAAACCGCATTGTCAACACCAGAAGGGCTGTTCCACTTTAAAACCATGCCATTTGGGCTACATGGTGCGCCTGCTGCCTTTCAGAGACTGATGGACCAGGTTTTACGCCCACATCATGAATATGCAGCAGCGTATATTGATGATGTGGTCATTTACAGCTCCACCTGGCGAGAGCATTTGGCTAGGCTTGCAGCCGTTCTTCAGTCTCTAAGAGCAGCCCGGCTGACAGCTAACTTGAGAAAATGTGCGTTTGCCAAAACAGAGACTCAATATTTGGGATTTTTAATGGGAAATGGAAGGGTGAGACCTGTGGTCACCAAAATCCAGGTTTTGGTTGATGCAGCGATCCCCAAAACCAAGACACAGGTGAGGTCATGTGGCAAAGTGCCCCCCCTGTGTATGTTATATGTTATGTGTTGTGTGTAAATGTTGGTGTATAGGCATTGGTACACGGGATATAAGCGGGTCTGTGTTTCACGTGTGTGTAAATTGTATATTTGTATTAGGCACGGGGATGGCACATCACATCACGTGCAAGTAAAAAGTAATAATATGTGAGCACGGGGAATTGCACTTTAATTAATTCACGTGCAGTTGTACCGAGATTCCAATTGAATGATTGACTAGCAATCGAGTCTCGGTACAACTGCATAAAAGCTGCATGTTTTCACTCACTGGGGGTTGGGTGTTCGGTGAGTGGAGAACGGGTGTGGAGAAGAGTAAAATAAAATAAAGTAAATTGATAGTGGTTTCACTCACCGTGTTTGTGTGTCTGTCCGTGTCCGTTTGTCTGTATAGTCTGTTTTGTTTATCTGTTTTATTTTGGCCTAAAGTGCCGTGTCCGGTGTTTTTGTTACAACCGTTTATTTTCTGTCTGTTTATTCATTAAATGCTGAGCGAAAGCATTCGAACTCCACCAAACTCCACCTCTCTCTGTCGTTTGTATTCCTGTTTCTGCCGTGATGTCACCACCCACTCAGCTACCTGTCACAGGTCACTACTGGGCTTAGCCGGTTATTACCGCCGCTTCATCCCCGAGTACGCCACAGTGGTTAACCCGTTAGTCGACCTCACCAAAAAGAGTGCGCCAAATTGAATTAAATGGTCAGCTGAGTGTCAGGGGGCGTTTGATACGACTAAGCGTAAACTTTGCCAGGCCCCCACTCTTATTACCCCAGATTTCACCAAGAGATTCATCCTCCACACCGACGCCTCGGATGTAGGTTTGGGTGCAGTCTTGTCCCAAAAAGTAGCTGGAGTAGAACACCCGATATTGTACCTGAGCAAAAAAATGTTACCTCGGGAACGTAACTACTCCGTAGTCGAAAAAGAGTGTTTGGCCATTAAATTGGCTACTCACTCTTTACGATACTACCTGCTGGGACACTCATTTGATCTGGTCACAGACCACGCCCCACTCAAGTGGTTAAGCACAATGAAGGACAGCAATGCCCGGATAACTCGGTGGTATCTGGCATTGCAGCCCTTCATGTACCATATGGTACACCGTGCGGGGAAAGACCACCAAAATGCGGATTATTTTTCGCGGGAGGGGGGAGCAATGGGAAAGGTAGATTTAGTCGAGTGTTCCTTCGGCTCCACTCCGAGCGGTGGGATATGTGACAGAAATACAATGAGTTCTGGTGATAAATCTTCCTCCCTACCTGTGAGGGCACTAAAGAACGGGAGGAGAAGTATCTGGAAGGGCTGGCCTGACAGTTTGTTTCCAGGACCGGGAAGTGGGTCAGCCTGGAAGAAAGCGAGACTCTGTTGTAAGACCGTATTGATTTGACAGGTAAACGAGGGGCAGCTGCAAGTGATAAGGCAGCTGCAACCGTTTACCTAGATATCTTGCGGGATTACATATAGGGGCCAGGGTAACGCTGTTCTTTTCCTTCGTTTGGGTTAAGCCAAGGACCGAGAAGGACGTTAGTAAAAATACTGTATTACTCTATAGAGAGTTGCGTGTGTGTGTGTTTGTGTTTGTTTATCACTGTACAATAACTGTCTGTGTTTTTGAAACCACCAGACAGCTAAAGCACATCCGGAGCTGTCGCCTTGGGCCAGCACAAGCCGGATCACCACTTCACGAACTGTCACGGAATAAAAAGTGTATTCACTCACCACCAGCACGACTGAACGCACCCGAGACGGGTGAACGTGTTTTTGTTTTCTTTATCCAGGACTGTAAACCTGTGTTTTCATCCCCGCGCTCTACACATCGTTGTGTATTGCCGGGGCTTATTATTTATGGTCACTAGACCAGGAATTAAAATAAAATAAAGCATTTTTCCACTGGATTACCGTTGTCTGCCTGTCACTCCTGCACCGCATCACCGCTACACCTGTTCCCCTTACTAACCACTTTGCCACAAGGGGGTATCCCTGCCTTTTGCCCCTACCTAGAAGAAAAGGCTCAGAGATGATTCCATTTGTCAAAATTTGGGCTTTGGGGCATTTATACAGTGTTTTAATATAATTAATAAAATTTTGGCCAAAATTCATATAATCCAGGACTTGGAATACAAATTCCCATTCTATGCGGTCGAATGCTTTTTCTGCATCCATCGACACCACAAGCCTAGGATCTATTGCAGTCTGTGACTGATGTATAATGTGGAATAATCTACGAAGATTGTCAGATCCCAATCTGTGTTGTAAGAACCCTGTTTGGTCTTCATGTATAACTGTGGATAGAACAGATTCAAGCCTCAAGGCAATAAGTATGGACAGGATTTTAAAATCTACATCAAGTAACGATAACGGTCTATATGAGCTGCATAGTTGTTTATCTTTAGCAGGTTTGGGGAAAAGTATACCTGTTGCTAATTCTAGAGCTGGGGGTAGTTGTCCCTTATGCAGGGATTCCTTCAGCATCTCTGTCAAAGGTGTTCTCAATTTATCCATGAATGCTTTATAGAATTCAATGGGGAATTCCTTAGGACCTGGTGCCTTGCCACCCTGCAAACTATTAGCTGCTTTAAGAACTTCGGCTTCTGAGATTTCTGCATCCAATGCAAGTTTGTGGACCTCATTAATCCTAGGCAGGGGCAGTTTACTGAGAATTTTTTTACTTTTTGTATGGTCGGGGCCCATTTCAGATTTATATAACTCTTTGTAGAATTCTTTAAAACATGTATTAATCTCATCTGATTTATGTATAACAGTACCTTTACTTGTTTTAATGGAATGTATTATTTTATTATTTTCTTCTTTTTTTATCTGCCATGCCAGTAACTTTCCTGTTTTATTACCGTTTTCCTAATAATGAAAATTTGTTCTTGCCATTGCAGCCTCTGCTGTTTGCGTACAGAGATTATTATATTGCAGTCGTTTCTGAGACAGTAGAATAAATATGTCCGAGTTTTTAGATTTTGCGTGTTCTATTTCCAGTTTACGAATGTCCATTTCAAGTGTGCTAAGCTGTTCTCTCTTTTTCTTTTGTCTATAAGCACCATATGACATAATGTGTCCTCTCATAAAGGCTTTTAAGGATTCCCAAATTGTCCCATGTGAGGATGAATTTTTATTTGTTTCTAAAAACAGGTCAATCTGGTTTTCCATAAATTTAACAAATTCAGGTTCTTTAAGTAAATAGGGTTTAAATCTCCAGCTATGTGAAGGTGGGGCTCCAGTCCCCAAATCCAGTATCATTTTTAAGGGGCAATGATCAGAGAGAGTGGCAGCAATCTATAATTCTTGGAAGCAAGGTTTGAGATGTGAGTATTAAATCTATTCTAGAGTAGGAGTTATGTACGTTAGAGAAAAAGGAGAAATCTTTTTCAGTTAGGTGCAGAGATTGCCATGCATCTATAAGACCCAGGACCTTCACCAGAGAACAAATAGTTATTAGTTCCCAACATACCCTCCCCATTTAAACTAAACGACACTGCTTTGATTCCTACTGGGAAAGTCTGCTTAAAATAATTGCATCCGATTCAAATGCTGTACTACAAAGCGACTTAGATCTGAATAATTTTAACACAATTCAGAATAATAGTAACACTACGAAAGAGAGAAGTGTGTAGCCTTCTTAACTATATAACCCGATGCCATTGGAGTTTACATTTAAACCATCAGCCAGTTGCAAAAGCATGTCTATTGTTTCTCACTCACCGTTTATATTCCAACTCGAGATTCACTATCAAATAATAATCTTACTATTAGGGACAATGTCTGCTTTTTTTTTTTTTTTTTTGCAGATCTTAAAGTGAATTTAGCAGGATAAACCTCCCTCCACACTTAAATTAGTTACCAGCGTAGTTAGTATAGCGGCAGAGGAAGAAGTAAATACAATATTAAAACAATAATAATAATAATAATAATAATAATAATAATAATAATAATAATATATTCTAAGTATGTCAATAATAATTCTTTAAAAGTATAGTAAAACTTAGAAGAAAGAAACAGCAACGTGAGTGACTCTTGTCTTGGGTTACTTATCTACTGATCGTGGCAACATAGCTGAGTGAGTCCAACGCCAGTCCAACGCAAAGGTCTGCTACTCAAAAAGCAAATGGCAGGGAGAAAATCTTCGGTTATACCCCCTCAGGTTGTCAGTTCTTTTCCATCTCCCGAACGAAGTTTTCAGCTTCATGTGGTGAAATGAAGAACCTCTTCATGCCCTTGTACTCCACCCTGAGTTTAGCCGGATACGTCAATGCGTATTTCACTCCCTTTTCGTTAAGCTTCCTCTTAACTTGGTTAAATTCTTTGCGTTTATTTTGAAGTTCAATGCTGAAATCCGGAAAGAGAAACATCCTTTTGCCGTTGTAGTAAAGCTCATTTTTCTTTCTGGCTAAGCAGAGGATTCTCTCTTTGTCTCTGAAATTTAAAAGTTTCATGATGATAGGCCTTGGTCTATCCGCATTACCTGGCTTGGGCACCGAGGAGTGGTGTGCTCTCTCTATAATGAGGGGATCTTTAAAGTGGTCTTGTCCCACTAGCTTTGGTATCAGTTGGGCGACAAGACCTACTGTGTCTTGTCCCTCGGAGCCCTCCGGAAGGCTGACTAGGCGAATGTTTGATCTTCTGCTTCTGTTCTCCAGATCTTGGGTTTTGTCTTTAAGAGACGACATTTCTTTCTCCAGTTGTGTAATTCGGTCTGCGGTGTTTTTCAATCACTGTGTTTGTTCGTCTGTCTGTTTAAGTATAGTCAGTTTTGTTTGTCTTTTTTTGTTTTGGCTTATAGTGCCGTGCCCTGTGTTTTGTCTGTTCAAACCTTTTATTTTCTGTTCTGTTTGTTAAATGCTGAGCGAAAGCATTCGCTCAGCTTCACCAAACCACACCTCTCTGTCTGTTTATTTCCTGCTTCTGGTCTGACGCCACCCACTCCGGCCGTCTTTGTGACACGTGGTGTCCTGCGTGGGATCTACAGCGCCTCCAGGACTCAGGCCAGAGCAGGAACCGCATTTTTGGATTAAAAAAAAAAAAAGAGGAAAAAAAATAAAAATAAAAATAAATGGCAGAAGACGCCATCAAAGTGCGGGACTGGATCCTGGAAAATGCTGGGCTGGAGGCCCAGTCTATACCAGTAGCCATCCGGATCCTGCGGTTGATGGATAGGGAACAATGGGAGGCTTACGAGAGGGAACAGACCCTAAGCACCTGGGAGGAAGGTGTGGAGTTGGTCCTCAGCTACCTGGAGGCGGTCATAACTACAACAGCCCAGGTAGCAAAACCACCAGCAGAGGAAGAAGGCCTGCTAGTTTTGCCTCCACAGCCCAAGCGGGAGGAGCCTGAGCGTCCACAGCCCAAGCGGGAGGAGCCAGAGCGTCCACAGCCCAAGCGGGAGGAGCCTGAGCGTCCACAGCCCAAGCGGGAGGAGCCAGAGCGTTCACAGCCCGAAGAGAGGGAATTCGGGGCTTCCACAGCCCTAGGACCCAAGCTGCCAGCAGAGGGAGAATACCTGCTGGTTCCACCTCCACCAGCAGAAGAACGTCCTACGCCTGAGTGGGAGGAGCCCGAACGTCCTACGCCTGAGTGGGGGGAGCCCGAACGTCCACAGCCCAAGAGGGGAGAGTCGGTGCGTCCACAGCCCAAAAGGGAGGAGTCGGTGCATCCACAGCCCGAAGAGAGGGAAGTCGGGGCTTCCACAGCCCTAGGACCTAAGCTGCCAGCAGAGGGAGAATACCTGCTGGTTCCACCTCCACCAGCAGAAGAACAATGCCTGCTGTCCCCATCTACACCAGCAGAGGAAGCATGCCTGTTGGTTCACCTGCTGCTGCCATCCCGAGAGCTAAAGGGGGAGGAGCCATCGCTGCCGTCCCAAGAGCCAGAAGGGGAGGAATTACAGGCTCAACCCCCTGAATTTTTCTGGGAGGGAGAAGGGCAGGATGCTGGTGCACGGCGCACACCAGCCCAGCCGCCACAGCAGAGGGAGCCAGCACCGCCACAGCCTCCCTCTGAGTGGCCAGCATCAGCCCCATGGCCTCTGCCTCCACCGCAAGGAGCTGCCTCTGCCTCCGCCACCTCCACCGCTTCCTCCACTAGGAGCAAAGGAGCAGGAGCTGGCTCTGCCTCCGCCACTGCCAGAAGCAGAACAGCAGGAGCTGTCTCTGCTTCCCGTACCTCCATCACAGGGAGTACGGTGGCCGGAGCCCCAGAAAGGGGAGCTGTCGGCCATGAAGAAAGGGGAGGAGGTCTGGAGACCACCAACCCCAGCAGCAGTTTCGCTGCCGGAGATCGTGGGGGAGGTCAGGAGACCTGCTCCCACTGCAGCACTTGTGCTGCAGAAGATACTGTGGCCGGAGCTCCGGAAGAGGGAGCTGCCCGCTACGAAGAAGAGGGGAGGTCAGGAGACCATTCCCCAAGCAGCCTTTCCGCTGCCAGGACTGCCCTGGCTGAAGGAGTCAGTCTGGGAGCTGTCAGCACGTCTGAAGCCTCCCTTCCCAGCCCGAGACTTTGTCCTGGACTGCTGGATTTTTAAGGGGGGAGGTGGCCGTTGAGGCCATGTGTGCTTTGCACAGGGGGGGGGGGGGGTATATGTGGCAATGTGCCCCGCCCCTGTGTGTATATTATGTGTTGTATGTTGCGTGCGTGTGTTAATGTTGGTGTATAGACATTGGTACACGGGATATAAACGGGTCTGTGTTTCACGTGTATTTAAAAATGTAGATTTGTATTTAGGCACGAGGAGGGCACAAATCACTTCACGTGCTGGTTAAATGTAATATGTGAGCACGGGGTTGCACAGAATTAATTCACGTGCTGGGATTCAAGTGAATAATTAATTAGTAATTGAATCCCAGCACAACAGTATATATAGACACATTTTCTTTCACTCGTGGTTGGGTGTTCGGTGAGTGGAGAACGGGAGAGAGAGAAGGAGAAAATAAAACAACATAAAGTAATTAGAAGTGTTTTTCACTCACCGTGTTTGTTCGTCTGTCTGTTTAAGTATAGGCCGTTTTGTTTGTCTTTTTTTGTTTTGGCGTATAGTGCCGTGCCCTGTGTTTTGTCTGTTCAAACCTTTTATTTTCTGTTCTGTTTATTAAATGCTGAGCGTTTCGCTCAGCTTCACCAAACCACACCTCTCTGTCTGTTTATTTCCTGCTTCTGGTCTGACGCCACCCACTCCGGCCGTCTTTGTGACAAGCTATTACCATTTAAACATACGGTACACTCGCAAAATGTTTACTTCCGAGTCAGGTTACCTTGTATAGTTTGTTTCCAATGTGGAAAAGAACCAAGTCCAGCAGTTGATCACATTGAGGTTTGGCAAGCTAACCAGACTTGGTGCATTTGCCAAAGGACCAAGACCACTGCTTTAGTTGGACTCAGTAAGGTTTGTTTCCCAAGCGGACTTTGTAAGTTAAACTCTGAGGCTGAAAATAAGTGAGTCATCTAGAATTATTTCATCCTGGGCATCGGACCCCACAACAAAACTTCATATTTGGTTTTATATATATATATATATATATATATATATATATATATATATATATATATATATATATATATATATTCCAGAGTAGCATTCAAATCTAAAAACTAGGTTAGCAACACTAAATTGAAAGAAAAAAATCATTTTAAAGAAACATTTTTGCCAGGGAAAATGTGTCTTCAAATTCTACTAAACAGTGACATTTTTTTTAAACATCCCAAGTAGAAATAATTTTATAAATTACACAACACGTTTTTTTTTCCAATCAGCTTTTTAGTAATTTGATGCATTTAAATGTCATGTTCATGTATTAAGAAAGTATTATTCGGGCCAACAAGAAAAAAAAAGAAAAACTTGAAATCTCGACTTTGAAACTTGAAATTAGGTCTGTAAAAACATATTGAGGGAATTTAGTTCATAAAATGCCTCAAAGAAATGATCTTATGAGATTGTAGTTTAGCACATGGACATGGTGTTATTAAGTGTTATAGAACTTTAAAGAGATTACTCAAGAAATTACACAGATTTGCTAGATGCTGAATAATGTTACGTTAATATATTGAATTACATACCACTTTGTAGTAGACTTTTGCGATATCATTTTGTAGTTTCTTTGATTACGTGATGTTAAATAAAAGGTCTAAATTATGTTCATGTAGGTTTTGTTTTAAAAAAATGATGTCTCAATCCTAAAATTCTAGATGATGCAAAACTTTTGGGCATAGCTGTAGAGTATTTGATATGTGTTATTAAGTTTTAATTAAATGCCCGTCCGGTGCCACAGCCTAATCACCCCGGCTAACCATCACCCCCCATGAATTTTAACCTTGGCTAATTATCACCCCATAGTGAGAATTAGCCTAGGCTAAACATCACCCCTCTAGCCTAATTCTCACCCCATATCATTTAGCAAATTATCACTGGCTCAGCCAATCACAAGTACAAATTTATTAATTTTGTGCTGTTAGCATACCTCTTTGTATAGAAACTGTCAAATTTATAGAATACCCTTGCTGTAAAAACTATGCTAAAGTTAAACACGAAGAGCAATTCAGCTGCTTAAATGAATTAATTCCCATCCTTTTTTTGATTCCAGCTATGTCTGAAGGCAATGCGTGTCTGCCCTCCATGTTAATGAATATAGGTGAACTGGATGTCATGAGCCAGCTCGATCACCCAAAACAGAGCAACAACATATATACCAACAAGTTGGTGCCCTGTGGCAATGTGCCCCACCCCTGTGTGCATTTGTGTGTTATATGTTGTGTGTGGTGTGTTAATGTTGGTGTATAGATATTGGTGCACGGGATATAAATGGGTCTGTGTAGCATGAGTGATCTAAAATATATAGTTGTA